>NW_027507825.1:6925027-7171674 GCF_037356315.1 Lithobates pipiens
ATGCAGCATCTCCAGCGCCCATCAATGCAGCCTCACCAGCACCCCATCAAATGCAGTCCTCCACCAGCGCCCCATCAAATGCAGCCTCACCAGGCCACCCATCAATGCAGCCTCACCAGCGCCCATCAAATGCAGTCTCACCAGCGCCCATCAAATGCAGCCTCACCAGCACCCATCAAATGCAGCCTCACCAGCACCCATCAAATGCAGCTTTACCAGTGTCCATCAAATGCAGTCTCACCAGCACCCATCAAATGCAGCCTCACCAGCGCCCATCAAATGCAGCCTCACCAGCACCCATCAATGCAGCCTCACCAGTGTCCATCAAATGCAGTCTCACCACCACCAATAAAATGCGGCCTACCAGCACCCATCAATGCAGCCTCACCAGCACCCATCAAATTCAACCTCACCAGTGCCCATCAAATGCAGCCTCACCAGCCTCACCAGCACCCATCAAATGCAGCCTCACCAGTGCCCAGCAAATGCAGCCTACCAGCACCCATCAATGAATGTTTGCTTGCTTTCATTCATTCAGGAGTCAGAACACAGACACAATCCTCCGCCGCCGCCGCGCCTCTGACACTATGAGCCAACGGTGCGGCGGCTGCCTGCTGATTCTGAAACGTAGTTGCTTCAGAGAAGAAAGTAGAAACACCACTGACCAGGCGCTCTAGGCAGCAGTGCGCCCTAGGCGGCTGCCTAGTTTGCCTAGTGGTAGCACCGGCCCTGCCTGTACCTGGATAAGGACAGTGATGTCACTGTGCTGTCCACCATCCACAGTACATTGCGGGAGGGCAGTCCAGATCTTTTTTTGCCCATAATTTTTCTAACCACTTTCCGACCACCCACTGCGGTTTTAACGGTGGCAAGGTGGCTCGGCTGCACAAATCGCTGAACTGGTACGGCGATTCGTTTGCTAGCTATCATGGGAGCGCACATGTGGGACGATTGCCCAGCGGGGCAGCCAATCAACACTATGTCCGCCGGCCCGCCCGCGTTCATTCCCTGCAGAGACAGAAGGGGGATCTGCCCGTGTAAACAAGGCAGATCTCCGTTCTGACAGGGGATGGCACATAGATCCTAAAGACGGATCTGTGTGTTGTCCCAGTAAGTCCTTCCTCCCCATAGAGTTAGTAATCACAAACAGGGAACACAGTTAACTCCTTCCCCTGCCAGTGTCATTAGTACAGTGACAGTGCTTCTTTTTTTTTAGCACTGACCACTGTAATAATGTTACTGGTACCCCAAAAAAAGTTAGGTGTCTGATTTGTCCGCCCCAATGTCGCAGTCCTGCTAAAAATCACTGATCACCGCCATTACTAGTAAAAAAAAAAAAAAAAAATAATAAACATGCCACAAAAAAAAATATCCCCTATTTTGTAGATGCGATAATTTTTGTGCAAACCAATCAATATACGCTTATTGGGGTTATCGGCCTAAATTGATGAAGAAATTCGATTTTTAATTTTTTTTATTGGATATGTTTTCTAACAAAAAATATTGTTTTCTTTTTTTTTTCAAAATTGACGGTCTTATTTTGTTTATAGCGCAAAAAGTAAAAGAACGCAAAAGCGATCAACTACCACCAAAAGAAATCTCTATTTGTGGGGGAAAAAAAGGACATCAATTTTATTTGGGTGCAGCGTCGCGCGACCGCGCAATTGTTATCAAAAGTAAAGCAGTGTCGCAAAAAATGGCCTGGTCATTAACTGATTGCCGCTCAGCCACTGTCAAATAACGGTGGGGCGGTGCGGCTATTGTTCGGAGGGGGGTGCGCGGCGCAGCGATCGTGGCTGCACTGTGTTGCTAGGACATGATGCGACTTCCCGATTTGTGGAAAGAGCCTTGTCCGCGGCTCTTTAAACATGTGACTGGCTGTGTCCAATCACAGCCGGTCACATGTAAACAAGGAAGTGCCGGTAAATCGGCACTCATCGCCTCACACTGACAGAGTGTGTGGTGAGGAGAGCCGATCAGCGGCATCTCCATGCAAGGGGACATCTACAGTGCCCTGATTACAATAGTGAAAAATAGTGTCACCATACAGTGCCCACCAATACCCACCAATGCCAGCGATCAGTGCACACCAGTGGCAGCAATCAGTGCCCACCACTGCCCACAAGTGCCACCAACTAAGTGCCCATTAGCGATGCCAGTCAGTGCTGGCATTCAGTGCCGCCTATCAGTGCTGCCCATCACTGCTGTCAATCAATGCCCATCAGTGTCACCCATCAGTGCCACAAATCAATGCCGATCAGTACCGCCTATCTGTGCCGCCTATCAGTGCCCACTAGTCCCGCCTATTAGTGCCCACCAGTGCCGCCTATCAGTGCCCACCAATGCCGCCTATTAGTGCCCACCAGTGCCGCCTATCAGTGCCACCTATCAGTGCCCACTAGTCCCGCCTATTAGTGCCCACCAGTGCCGCCTATCAGTGCCACCTATCAGTGCCCACTAGTCCCGCCTATTAGTGCCCACCAGTGCCGCCTATCAGTACCCATAAGTGCAGCATATTTGTGCCTCCTCATCAGTGCCACCTCATCAGTGCTCATAAGTGCCACCTCATCAATGCCCACCAGTTCAGCCTATCAGTACCCATCAGTGCCGCCTCATCACCGCACATCTGTGAAGGTGAAGAATGACTTATTTACTAAATTTACAGACAGAAAAAAAGTGAAAAAAAAAATCTTTTAAAAAAATGGTCTTTTTTTTTTTGTAAAAATATAAAAAAAAACAAGCAGTGATTAAATACCACCAAAATAAAGCTCTATTTGTGTGAAGAAAATGATGAAAAATGAGTCTGGGTACAGTGTAGCATGACAGCGCAATTGTCATTCAAAGTGTGACAGCGCTGAAAGCTGAAAAATGGCCTGGGCAGGAAGGGGGTGTAAGTGCCCGGTAGGCAAGTGGTTAAAGGGGGTAAAACCTTCCAGGGCTGAAAAGGTTAAAAAAAGAAGGAAAAAAGGAAAAAAAAAAAAAAGAAATGAAGCGCCTTCTAGCTCACCTGGCCTTCCCATTGGTTCCGCTCATCTCTGTCACGGTTTTCACAGACTGGCCTGACTTATCAGGATTTCCGGATACCCCAGCAGGACGCGGAATTCTAGGTAAACAGAGAAGACTCAATCGATGACTCGTCCGATATACTTTATCATATCCCCAACTCACTAGAACTCTGAGCTTTACAATGAATCCCTTCCTGCCCATCCCGGAGTCCCTTTACAAATTTCTGACCGCCGGGAGGATCATCAATCGTGTGAGCAAAGTTATTGGCTGTCAGTGGTCACATGATCGGGAACCAGTCCTGTCGGGATAGCGATCGTTAGTGGGGGCTGAGAGCTGCCGACAGCTCAGTCTCTGCGTCGGGAGCACGCAGTAAGGACGCTCCCAGCACAGGAATGTTAGCTGCCCAGTGACACATATGTGCGGGGTGTGGGCATTCAAGCCCGCCCTTTGGCTGCCACACGTGTTACACGGGCAGCAAAAGGTTAATGCGTATCCCGGCTGGCCTTCAGCCCTCATCACTTCACACTCAGACTTCTACTTGATCCTGAGCAGGGTGGGTTCCCTTTCATTACCCCCTTCCTTTTGTCCTTTTGAGACCCACAGATAAATTTATCACTATCGATTAATATCTGCACCTGACGAAACGCGTCAAAAAATTTGACGCTACCTATGTGTTTACATCTTAAGAACAATTTTCTAATTTTATACTGTGCTATGCTGTAATCATTGTGTATGTTTTAGATTCATGTTATTAATATGGATCAAAAGAGTCATCAGGGCTGGACTGGGACGGAAATTTGGCCCTGGACTTCATCCAGACCGGCCCACTTACATTTTGAGTGTCCCATCAGCACCCCCTTACATCAGAGTGTCCCATGAGCAGCCCCCTTACATCAGAGTGTCCCATCAGCACCTCCCTTACATCAGAGTGTCCCATCACCAGCCCCCTTACATCAGAATGTCCCATCAGCACCCCCTTACATCAGAGTGTCCCATCAGCACCCCCCTTACATCAGAGTGTCCCATCACCAGCTCCCTTACATCAGAGTGTCCCATCAGCAGCCCCCTTACATCAGAGTGTCCCATCAGCACCCCCTTACATCAGAGTGTCCCATCAGCACCCCCCTTACATCAGAATGTCCCATCACCAGCTCCCTTACATCAGAATGTCCCATCACCAGCCCCCTTACATCAGAGTGTCCCATCACCAGCCCCCTTACATCAGAATGTCCCATCAGCACCCCCTTACATCAGAGTGTCCCATCACCAGCCCCCTTACATCAGAATGTCCCATCAGCACCCCCTTACATCAGAGTGTCCCATCAGCACCCCCTTACATCAGAGTGTCCCATCAGCACCCCCTTACATCAGAGTGTCCCATCAGCACCCCCCTTACATCAGAGTGTCCCATCAGCACCCCCTTACATCAGAGTGTCCCATCAGCACCCCCCTTACATCAGAGTGTCCCATCACCAGCCCCCCTTACATCAAAGTGTCCCATCACCAGCCCCCCTTACATCAGAGTGTCCCATCACCAGCCCCCTTACATCAGAGTGTCCCATAACCAGCCCCCTTACATCAGAGTGTCCCATCACCAGCCCCCTTACATCAGAGTGTCCCCTCAGCACCCCCTTACATCAGAGTGGCCCACTGAGCCATCGGCCCACCGGGAAACTCCCGGTAATCCCGATGGCCAGTACATGCCTGAGAGTCATTATCATGTATTACTATGTTACTATGCTATGATGCTTCTATGTATTATTACATGTATGAAATAAACATTTTTTTTTTATATATAAAATAATTCCTTGTATATATTGTACTATGACATAGCAGTTTTTATACTACTATAAGTTACTTACCAGACATATACCGCATACTTCACACAAAGTCCCAATTTCTCCCCCCCCCCTCTAATTAGTCATATAAGAATTAAAGCGGAGGTCCACCACAATTTTACAAATATTGTAGCTGCTGACTTTTAAAATATGGACACTTACCTGTCCAGGGCACCCACGATGTCAGCACCCGCACTGTCGCTCGGCTCTCGGGTGCTTCCGCCGCCATCTTCGTTAAGGGAATCAGGAACTGAAGGCTTGCGGCTTCACTGCCCGGTTCCCTACTGTGCATGCGCGAGTTGCGCAGCGCAATCCGAATTCCCAGCAGACGGCAGGGGGGAGGGAAGAGGCATAGAGTGGGAGTCTATGCCCGGAAGAGGGTGCAAATACCTGTATTATATCCCCCCTGAAAGGTGCTAAATGTGACAGCGAGGGGGGGGGGAGGGGTTATGAAAAGTGGAGGTTCCATTTTCGTGTGAACCTCCGCTTTAACCACTTGAAGGCTGGGCATTTTCTGGCATTTTTTGTTTACATATCAAATGGTTCTTTGCTTTTTTTTGTGCCCCAGTGTATGGTTTTTTTAATGAAAAAATATGCCACTATATAACTTATTTCAGAGCGCTGCTCAGCGCTCACGTGACCGGCCGCCCCTCTCCTCTCCCAGCTACAGTGGGCTGGGCTGACAATCTCCTGCAGCCAGGAGGAGAGAGGCGGCCGGTCACGTGATTGGCGAGCAGCACTCTGAAATAAGGTATATAGCAGGGTATTTTTTTTCATAATAAACATACACTGGGGCATATCAGTTACTATAACAGAGGGGATTTTAGCATACACGCTCAGTTATTTTACCAGCGGGGGGGGGGGGCTGGGGAGAGATGGGAGCTGACAGGCAGGGAGGGGGGGAGAGGAGGACAGAGGGAGAGCTGCAGGTGACTGAGGCATGTAAACTGATCACAGTGTCAGGGCTCAGCAGCCATGATAAACCATGGTCAGTTTACAGGGAGGAGGGCAGAACCAGGCAGGATCAGCTAGGAATTTTAGGTGATAGAAGGGGTCAAATTACACAGCACAATGCTTTAAAGGAACAGGATCCATTTTTTTTACAAAGTGTTAATTAAATAGGTCAATATAATAAAATTATTTATAAAAATATACAGTGCCTTGCGAAAGTATTCGGCCCCCTTGAACTTTTCAACCTTTTGCCACATTTCAGGCTTCAAACATAAAGATATAAAAATTTTATTTTGTTGTGAAGAATCACCAACAAGTGGGACACAATTGTGAAGTGGAACGAAATCTATTGGATTTTTGAAACTTTTTTAACTAATAAAAAAATGAAAAGTGGGGCCTGCAAAATGATTGGGCCCCCTTGCATTAATACTTTGTAGAGCCACCTTTTGCTGCGATTACAGCTGCAAGTCGCTTGGGGTGTCTCTATCAGTTTTGCACATCAAGAGACTGAAATTCTTGCCCATTCTTCCTTGCAAAACAGCTGGAGCTCAGTGAGGTTGGATGGAGAGCGTTTGTGAACAGCAGTTTTCAGCTCTTTCCACAGATTCTCGATTGGATTCAGGTCTGGACTTTGACTTGGCCATTCTAACACCTGGATACGTTTATTTGTGAATCATTCCTTTGTAGATTTTGCTGTATGTTTGGGATCATTGTTTTGTTGGAAGATAAATCTCCGTCCCAGTTTCAGGTCTTTTGCAGACTCCAACAGGTTTTCATCCAGAATGGTCCTGTATTTGGCTGCATCCATCTTCCCCTCAATTTTAACCATCTTCCCTGTCCCTGCTGAAGAAAAGCAGGCCCAAACCATGATGCTGCCACCACCATGTGTGACAGTGGGGATGGTGTGTTGAGGGTGATGAGCTGTGTTGCTTTTACGCCAAACATATCGTTTTGCATTGTGGGCACAAAGTTGGATTTTGGTTTCATCTGAGCAGAGCACCTTCTTCCACATGTTTGGTGTGTCTCCCAGGTGGCTTGTGGCAAACTTCAGACGAGACTTTTTATGGATATCTTTGAGAAATGGCTTTCTTCTTGCCACTCTTCCATAAAGGGCAGATTTGTGCAGTGTACGACTGATTGTTGTCCTATGGACAGACTCTCCCACCTCAGCTGTAGTTCTCTGCAGTTCATCCAGAGTGATCATGGGCCTCTTGGCTGCATCTCTGATCAGTCTTCTCCTTGTCTGAGCTGAAAGTTTAGAGGGACGGCCAGGTCTTGGTAGATTTGCAGTGGTCTGATACTCCTTCCATTTCAAAATGATGGCTTGCACAGTGCTCCTTGGGATGTTTAAAGCTTGGGAAATCTTTTTGTATCCAAATCCGGCTTTAAACTTCTCCACAACAGTATTACGGACCTGCCTGGTGTGTTCCTTGGTCTTCATGATGCTCTCTGCGCTTTCAACAGAACCCTGAGACTATCACAGAGCAGGTGCATTTATACAGAGACTTGATTACACACAGGTGGATTCTATTTATCACCATCAGTCATTTAGGACAACATTGGATCATTCAGAGATCCTCGCTGAACTTCTGGAGTGAGTTTGCTGCACTGAAAGTAAAGGGGCCGAATCATTTTGCACGCACCACTTTTCAGTTTTTTATTTGCTAAAAAAGTTTAAATTATCCAATAGATTTCGTTCCACTTCACAATTGTGTCCCACTTGTTGGTGATTCTTCACAAAAAATTAAAATTTTATATCTTTATGTTTGAAGCCTGAAATGTGGCAAAAGGTTGAAAAGTTCAAGGGGGCCGAATACTTTCGCAAGGCACTGTATATTCATCAATTTCGGTTTTCGGCCAACGGCATCCTGAATTTTCATTTTGGTGCACCACTAAAAAAATGTCCCATGATGTACATCCACCATTAATCACATCCTTCAGCGAGGTAGATCCACCTCAATCACAATGCCTACTGACCCGCCGAAAGATAAAAAGCACCGTTTCAGGGGCTAGGCTAGCTCTGAGGAAGGGGGGGTGCACCCCGAAACGCATTAGCTGTACCCTGTGTTCTGTGCATGTCCCTCCATTGTTTTTATGGCCTTTTATCAGTTGCATTTTGTGAGTACCCACTTTTATATAAAACATTTTTATTATTAAATTATCTTTGGCAATGCACTAGGTGTGCGCACCTTCTATTTCTGTTTTTCTTGTAGATTTAAAAAGATGGAAAGTTACTTTTGAAATGTATGGATTGGGTTTAGATCTGTTAAGGATATATAGGTGGACAAAAAAGGAAAAATTATTTTTATGCCTGGAGCTCCACCTAAACAAAGTGAGATGAAGCTGCTTATATCTGACCTGGACTTCCCATTGGTTATGTTCATGTCTGTCGAGATCTTTAGCGTCTTGGTTGACTTATCAGAAGATCTGGATCCAGGAGCCGGGCCCGCGATTCTAGAAAAAAAAAAAGAAAAATACATGAATTATCCTCCTGAGATAGCCTTTCTTAGAAGAAACCTGTCATGGTGGTAGCTACCCGCCTGGGGATTTAGCGTCAGCCTTTGTCACTGCATGAGGACCGTGACGGATGTCACCACGGGTCAATTTGGGGTCAACTTGCCAGCATACAAAGAACTGAACATCTCTATGTGAATGCCTACTCAGCCTTGGAAATGGTCTCTGGAATTTTCTAACCTCATCCATTATTGCCTAGAAAGTGCCCATCTTCTCTATCTTTAAAACCTTTTACACTTAAAATATCCCATTACAACTTTGTAAATTTAGAATTTAGAAAAAATTAATAAAATTGACCCCAACCATTTTCATTACAAAACAGTTTACCTGCTTGAGCCTTTGTAGTCCACTTCTGAGTTATTAAGGCTGGAGTCGGTTTTATCCGTAACGTTAAATCTGAAGGATTCCTGGTTTTTGCTGTTAAAGAGAAAGACATCATATAAAGAATTAAAAGGCAACTTCCTCTAACATTGCTAACTTTTATTTTAAGGTGGAGGGGACATGTTTTATTGCTGAACCTTCTATAGCTATAGTGAATTGAACCTTAAAGTGGCTGTAGACCCTTCTATATACCCAGTGAAGTGACTGGACCCAGGCGATACACAGAGATGAAACACACCCTCTGTATACAATCTGTGTACAGAGCGCCTCCAGGTGGCCACATTGCATTTTACTGAAAATTCCGGCAGCTGCAGATTGAAAAAGAAAGTCCATTTTTATGAACAATCAAATACTAATACATATTTATTTATCTATCTATCTACTGTATCTATCTATCTACGGTATCTATCTACGGTATCTATCTACGGTATCTATCTATCTACGGTATCTATCTACAGTATCTATCTACAGTATCTATCTATCTATCTACGGTATCTATCTATCTATCTATGGTATCTATCTATCTATCTATCTATCTATCTACCTATCTATCTATCTACAGTATCTATCTATCTACGGTATCTATCTACGGTATCTATCTATCATCTATCTATCTATCTATCTACAGTATCTATCTATCTATCTATCATCTATCTATCTACGGTATCTATCTACAGTATCTATCTATCTACGGTATCTATCTATCTATCTACGGTATCTATCTACGGTATCTATCTATCTACAGTATCTATCTATCTACGGTATCTATCTACGGTATCTATCTATCTACGGTATCTATCTATCTACGGTATCTATCTACGGTATCTATCTGTCTATCTATCTACGGTATCTATCTATCTATCTATCTATCTATCTATCTATCTACGGTATCTATCTATCTACGGTATCTATCTATCTATCTATCTATCTATCTATCTATCTATCTATCTACGGTATCTATCTATCTACAGTATCTACGGTATCTACGGTATCTATCTATGGCATCTATCTATCTATAGTATCTATCTATCTACAGTATCTACGGTATCTATCCATCTATCTATCTACGGTATCTATATCTATTTACGGTATCTACAGTATCTATCTATCTATTTACCGTATCTACGGTATCTATCTATCTATCTATCTATCTATCTATCTATCTATCTATCTACGGTATCTATCTATCTATCTATCTACGGTATCTATCTATCTATCTATCTATCTATCTATCTATCTATCTATCTACGGTATCTATCTACAGTATCTATCTACGGTATCTATCTATCTACGGTATCTATCTACAGTATCTATCTACTGTATCTATCTATCTATGGTATCTATCTATCTATCTACGGTATCTATCTACGGTATCTATCTATCTACGGTATCTATCTATCTACGGTATCTATCTACGGTATCTATCTATCTACGGTATCTATCTACGGTATCTATCTATCTACGGTATCTATCTACGGTATCTATCTATCTACGGTATCTATCTATCTATCTATCTATGGCATCTATCTATCTATAGTATCTATCTATCTACAGTATCTACGGTATCTATCCATCTATCTATCTATCTACGGTATCTATATCTATTTACGGTATCTACAGTATCTATCTATCTATTTACCGTATCTACGGTATCTATCTATCTATCTATCTATCTATCTATCTATCTACGGTATCTATCTATCTATCTACGGTATCTATCTACAGTATCTATCTACGGTATCTATCTATCTACGGTATCTATCTACAGTATCTATCTACGGTATCTATCTATCTATCTACGGTATCTATCTACAGTATCTATCTACTGTATCTATCTATCTACGGTATCTATCTATCTATCTACGGTATCTATCTACGGTATCTATCTATCTATCTATCTACGGTATCTATCTATCTACGGTATCTATCTATCTACGGTATCTATCTACGGTATCTATCTACGGTATCTATCTACGGTATCTATCTGTCTATCTATCTACGGTATCTATCTGTCTATCTATCTAAGGTATCTATCTATCTATCTATCTAAGGTATCTATCTATCTATCTATCTAAGGTATCTATCTATCTATCTATCTATCTATCTATCTATCTACAGTATCTATCTATCTATCTATCTATCTATCTATCTATCTATCTACGGTATCTATCTATCTATCTATCTATCTATCTATCTATCTATCTATCTATCTACGGTATCTACGGTATCTATCTATCTATCAACGGTATCTATCTATCTATCTATCTATCTATCTATCTATGGCATCTATCTATCTATAGTATCTATCTATCTACGGTATCTACGGTATCTATCTATCTACAGTATCTACGGTATCTATCTATCTATCTATCTATGGTATCTATCTATCTATGGCATCTATCTATCTATAGTATCTATCTATCTACAGTATCTATGGTATCTATCTATCTATCTATCTATCTATCTATCTATCTACGGTATCTATATCTATTTACGGTATCTACTGTATCTATCTATCTATTTACCGTATCTACGGTATCTATCTATCTATCTATCTATCTATCTATCTATCTATCTATCTATCTATCTCATATCTATCTATCTATCTACGGTATCTATCTATCTATCTATCTACGGTATCTATCTGTCTATCTATCTATCTATCTATCTATCTATCTATCTATCTATCTATCTATCTATCTACGGTATCTATCCATCTACGGTATATATCTATATATATATATATCTATATATATATACATATATAGATAAAGATATATAGGTATAGATATATAGTAATTGATTGTTCATAAAAATGCCCTTTCTTTTTCAAGTAATTTGCAGTAATTTTCAGTAAACTATATCCATATATATATATTTATTTGCTAATGTCTTCTCCCACCACAAGTGGAGTTACCCTTTAACCCCTTGTCCACGATGGCAATTAAGATTTTTTTTTCTCACGCATGTTAAATTATAAATTTTTGCCATAAAATTACTTTACCCCCCCATCCCCCCCCCCCACCATCATAATTATGTATTTTCTAAAAGCAGAGACCCTCTGGAATAAAATGGTCAAAATTGCAATTTTTTCATGTCGCACAATATTTGTGCAACTGTCTAATAACCATTTCATGATGGACCTAAAACAAATCTTAATACTTGAACACAATTTTGCAGTATCACTACTGTGTTAGTAGAACTGTACAAATCACCCCAACTACGTAGTGTATCCAGGAGGAGCGTGTTGTTTTTTTTTTTTTGTTTGTTTTTTTTTCAGGACAATTTGGCCTTTCATTTGGGTGGTAAATGGTAATGGATCTCTCCTGATTTGCTTTAATCAAAGAAAAACTGTCACAATATAGTAAATAAAAAAAAAATATATTTTTTAATAGTAGTTGTAAATTTCTTGCCATTACCATAACCCACCACCAGAGTACGCGGAGTACAGCCCAGAAACAACAGTGCGCGTCTAGCTTTTCTTTTTTTTTTCCTATTTAATCAGCGAATCAATGGGGTTTACTAAAACTGGAGTGTGCAAAATCTGGAGCAGCTGTGCGTGGCAGCCAATCAGCTTCTAACTTCAGCTTCTTCAACTAAGTTTTTACAATAAATAAATAAACTGGAAGCCGATTGGTTTCTATATAGAGCTGCACCAGATTTTTGGACGCTTGCACTCTCCAGTGTTTTCAAAAATTCAACCCCCTCCCAAAATATATATTGAGTACTAATCTGCATGCTTACTCCCTAATCATAAATTCCCTCTCCTCCCACTACAAATCCACCCCCTGCTGAAATCCCCCCTCCAACCCCCTTATGGCCCCAGCACAAATCCACCCTCCCTGAAAAAAAATCCCCCCCCCACTATAAATCCTCTACCCTTCAAATTTCCCCTCTAAGCATAAATCCTCTCCTCCACTCCAAATTCCTCCCTACCAGCAAATATTCTCCCTAATCCCCCCCCCCCCAAAAAAAAAGTCCCCTCCTAACACAAATCCCCCCAATCATCCCTGCTAGCACAAATTCCCCCTCACCAGCACAAATTCTCCCTAATCACCCCTTTTCACACAAATCCCCTCCCCCCCCAAATTTTCCCTCCTAGCACAAATCCCCCCAATCATCCCTGCTAACCCGACTCCCCCCCCCCCCCCCCCCCCAAAAAAAAATAGTTTTCCCTCTTAGAACAAATCCCCTGCCCCCTACCATATTACCTTTTCTTACCACACCCCCCTCCACCCATTCCTCCTCCTAGCACAAATCTTCTTCCTCCCATGCCCCCCTCGCAACATAAATCCCCTCAAAACACCTCTTCTAGCACACCTCATGAAATTTCCCCTCCTAGAACAATTCTTATCCCCTGCTGCCCCCCCCCCCCCCCAATTCTCCCACTCAACACAAATACTCTCCCCACAACCTCCTTGTGGTATCCCCCCCCCCCGCCTCACATGATACCACAGTGCCCAGAGGCAGCCGACCCTCCTGCCCACCCCTTGTCGCTGCCCTGCTACTGACACAAATGTATCCACTTGCCCTCCCTGAAGATTTACCCCTTCATGGCCAGGCCATCTTTTGCTTTTTGGCACTGCGTTATTTTAACTGACAATTGCGCGTTGATGCAACACTGTACCCAAAGGAAATTTATATCATTTTTTTGTTCCCCCCACAAATAGAGCTTTCTTTTTGTAGCGTTTGATCACCACTGGGATTTTTATTTTTTATTTTTACTAAATAAATGAAAGACCGAAAATTAAAAAACAAATAAAAACAATATTTTTTACATTCTGCTATAAAACATATCCAAACATTTTTTTTTTATTTATTGAATTTCTTCATAAATTTAGGCCAATACGTATTCAGCTACATGTTTTTGATTAAAAAAAAATCCTAATAAACGTAGATTGATTGGTTTGTGTAAAAGTTATAGCAAAAAAATCCAGTATATATACCATATTTGTAGATAGTTACTATGTAACTATCTACAAATATGGTTTATATACTGGAATTCGTTTTTTTTATACTATTTTTTTTCAAAATGTTCTTCAATGTTTTTTCAATGTTTTTCAAAATGTTTTTGCAAAAAAAAAAAAAAACACAGTGGTGATTAACCACTTGCAGACCGGACCAATTTGCTGGTCAAAGACCAGACCCCTTTTTGCAATTCGGCACTGCGTCGCTTTAACTGACAATTGCGCGGTCGTGCGACGTGGCTCCCAAACAAAATTGACGTCCTTTTTTTCCCACAAATAGAGCTTTCTTTTGGTGGTATTTTATCACCCCTGCGGTTTTTATTTTTTGCGCTATAACCAAAAATAAAGCGACAATTTTGAAAAAAACGCATTATTTTTTACTTTTTGTTATAATAAATACTCCCCAAAAATATATAAAAAAACATTTTTTTCCCTCAGTTTAGGCTGATACGTATTCTTCTACATATTTTTGGTAAAAAAAATCACAATAAGCGATTATTGATTGGTTTGCGCAAAAGTTATAGCGTTTACAAAATAGGGATAGTTTTATAGCATTTTTATTAATAATTTTTTATTATTTTTTTTTTTACTAGTAATGGCGGCGATCAGCGATTTTTATTGTGACTGCGACATTGTGGGGGACCCATCGGACATTTTTGACACATTTTTGGGACCATTGTCATTTATACAGTAATCACTGCTATATAAATGCAGTGATTCCTGTGTAAATGACACTGGCAGTGAAAGGGTTAACCAGTGGGTGGCAGTGTAGGGGTTAAGTGTTCCTAGGGGTGTGTTACTAACTGTGGGGGGGTTGGGCTTTCATTTAGTGAACACTGATCTCTGCTCCAATCACATGGAGCAGAGATCAGCGTCACTAGTTGCTAGGCAGAATGGAGAAATGTTGTTTACACGGCATTTCCTCCATTCGGCCGCTCCGTGAGACAATCGTGGGGATGCCCGCGGCGATCGAGTCCGCGGGTCCCGCGACCGGACTCACGGGGGTCCCAACCAGCGCGGGAGCGCGCCGCCGGCAGCGCGCTCCCGATGGCAGGGCGGCATTGAATATTGGACGTACCTGTACGCCAATATGCCTGCCCGTGCCATTCTGTCGACGTACATCGTCGTGTGCTGGTCGGGAAGTGGTTAAATATATCCATAATATCACCAAAAGAAAGTTCTATTTGTGGAAAAAAAAAAATTTACGTATGTGTACAGTGTTACATGACGTGCAATTGTCATTCAGGGTGAGAGCGCTGAAAGCTGAAAATTGGCCTGGGCAGGAAGAGGGTTTAAAGTGCCCGGTATTGAAGGGGTTAAAAATTTATCAAACTGCATTTTTTTGGTTTGTGGTGCTCAGATGCGGTGTAGTTCCGCCGTATATAGTGGGCGTGGCTATATGGATTCCGCACTTTCTGGGTGTGGAATTACTTGGTATTTTTGACCCGCCCGTTTTACCTGCCAGGATTCCCAGTGTGCCCAGTCTGGGGTCTGTTACTGGTTTCACTGTTGTCAGTCTTGGATGAAGAGCCGCTGGAATATCCATCGATGTCAGAGCTGCACAAGAGAGACAAAACAGGAAGTGAGAAGAAATTTCTTCAAAGGAAGGGAAATCCCCTCCAAGCACAGCTTTCCCCTACAGAATAAAATCACACCTGGACTGAATACGTTCTGCTGTTGGCACTCACCTTCTTACACCCCCCATTCCCTACTCTAGAGAAGAGCCCACCTTCTGATGCCACTCCTGGAGGAGCTGCCTACGTAGAATCATTCCAGCTTGCCGGTCCTGTCCCCTCCACAGCCCAGCACTCCAGTGAGCATGGGGGGTGGGGGACAAAGCAGAGAGCCGCTGACTGAAAGTCATCAGCTCTCTGCTCTGGAAGCTCTGAGAACAGAACGATCGGCGGTGTTTGATTTTGTGGGAATTTCGGAGACCTGGTTCAACAGCTCTCATGATTGGCTGAAAAACATTCAAGGAAATACCCTTTATTGCAAGGATAGAGAGGGTAAAAAAGGGGGAGGGGTATGCCTATATATCAAGAATAATGTACAAGTGAATGTGAGAGAAGACATCACTACGGGAGCTAGGGAGGAGGTGGAATCCTTATGGGTGGAGCTTCAAAGGGATGACGCTAAGGGGGAAATAATACTGGGAGTATGCTATAGGCCCCCTAACCTGAGGGAGGAGTGGAGACAGATCTACTATCACAATTTGGATTAGTAGCAAGGATGGGAAGTGTTATCATAATGGGGGATTTTAATTATCCAGACAGACTGGGCAGATGTTTTGCAGGACAATTTCATGGGTCAGATGGTAGACGCACCAACTAGAAATAAAGCCTTACTGGATCTACTGATTACCAACAATACAGACCTGATCACAGATGTGGAAATACGGGGCAATTTAGGGAACAGTGATCAAAGGCCAATTGGCTTCAGTATAAATCACATAAATAGGAAACATAAGGGGAATACAAAGACACTGAATTTCAAAAGAGCCAACTTCCCTAAACTACAAACCTTGCTAGAAGGCATAAATTGGGATAAAATCTTAGTAACAAAGAACACGGAGGAGATATGGGTTTGCTTTAAGAGCATATTAAATAAGGGCATTAGCCAATGCATCCCATTGGGTAATAAATTTAAAAGAGCGAACAAAAGTCCTGGATGGCTGAACTCCAATGTAAAAATGCATATAAAAGCAAAGAAGAAGACCTTCAAAAAAATAAAAGGTTGAGGGATCATCATCAGCATTCAGACTTTATAAAGAATGCAACAAGAAATGTAAAGGTGCAATAAGGACAGCTAAGATAGAACATGAAAGACACATAGCGGAGGAGAGCAAAAAAAAAATCCCAAGAAATTCTTTAAGTATGTAAACAGTAAAAAAGGAGGACAGACCATATTGGCCCCATAAAGAATGAGGAAGGACATCTTGTTACAAAGGATGGAGAGATGGGGAAGGTATTGAATTTATTCTTCTCCTCAGTCTTCACAAGGGAATCGGGGGGCTTCAGTAACCAAAACTACAGTGTTTATCCTCAGGACACATCACAGGAAGCACCTCCATGGTTAACAGAGGAGAGAATAAAAATTAGACTTGGGAAACTTAACATTAATAAATCACCGGGACCAGATGGTTTGCACCCGAGGGTACTTAGGGAACTCAGCCAAGTAATTGCCAGACCATTGTTCCTAATTTTTACTGACAGTCTACTGACTGCAATGGTAGCAGCTGATTGGAGAAAAGCCAATGTAGCACCAATATTTAAAAAGGGCCCAAAATACATCCCTGGGAATTACAGACCAGTTAGCCTAACATCAATAGTATGTAAACTCTTGGAAGGGATGATAAGGGACTATATACAATATTTTAGTAATGAGAATGATATCATTAGCAGTAATCAGCATGGATTCATGAAGAATCATTCTTGCCAAACCAATCTATTAACCTTCTATGAGGAGGTGAGTTGCCAGCTATATAAAGGAAGGCCCGTAGACGTGGTGTATTTGGATTTTGCAAAAGAATTTGGCACAGTTCCCCATAAATGTTTACTGTACAAAGTAAGGTTCATTGGCATGGATCATAGGGTGAGTACATGGATTGAAAACTGGCTACAAGGGCGAGTTCAGAGGGTGGTGATAAATGAGGAGTACTCGGAATGGTCAGGGGTGGCTAGTGGGGTCCCCCAGGGTTCTGTCCTGGGACCAATCCTATTTAATTTGTTCATAAACGACCTGGAGGATGAGGATGGGGGAAACAGTTCAATCTCTGTATTTGTGGGCGATACTAAGCTAAGCAGGTCAATGACTTCTCCGCAGGATGTGGAAACCTTGCAAAAAGATCTGAACAAATGAATGGGGTGGGCAACTACATGGCAAATGAGGTTCAATGTAGAAAAATTTAAAATAATGCATTTGGGTGGCAAAAATATGAATTTAATCTATACACTGGGTGGAGAACCTCGGGGGGAATCTAGGATGGAAAAGGACCTGGGGGTCCTAGTAGATGATAGGCTCAGCAATGACATGCAATGCCAAGCTGCTGCTAACAAAGCAAACATAATATTGGCATTAAAAAGGGGATAAACTCCAGAGATAAAATGATAATTCTCCCGCTCTACAAGACTCTGGTCCGGCCGCACCTGGAGTATGCTGTCCAGTTCTGGGCACCAGTTCTCAGGAAGGATGTGCAAGAAATGGAGCGAGTACAAAGAAGGGCAACAAAGCTAATAATGGGTCTGGGGGATATTAGTTATGAGGAAAGGTTGGGAGCACTGAACTTATTCTCTTTGGAGAAGAGACGCTTGAGAGGGGATATGATTTCAATATACAAATACCGTACTGGTGACCCCACAATAGGAAGAAAACCTTTTTGCAAAATGGAGTTTAACAAGACTCGTGGCCACTCATTAAAATTAGAAGAAAAGAGGTTTAACCTTAAACTACATAGAGGGTTCGTTCTTTACTGTAAGAGCGGCAAGGATGTGGAATTCCCTTCCACAGGCGGTGGTCTCAACGGGGAGAATCAAAAGTTTCAAGAAACTGTAAGATAAGCACCTGAACGACCACAACATACAGGGATATACAATGTAATACTGACATATCACACACATAAGATGGACTTGTGTCTTTTTTCAACCTCACCTACTATGTAACTATGATCACTCGGTTCTCAGAATTAGAGCCAGCAGGGAACAGATGGAGCATCACATTGATGCTGCATCCACCTAGGTAAGTATGATTTAAAAAAATAATATAAAAAATTCCTATTCCCTATTTAATTGGGCTCCTAACAAATTGTAAAAAAAAAAAAAAAAAAACAATAAAAGAAAAAATTTAATTGTCAAAAATAATAACAAAATAAAATATAAAAAAAAAAAACTATTGACACCATGCTCTGCCCTACTGACACCTTTTTACTGCTCTACTGACACCATCCTCTCCCTGCTCTACTGACACTCATATGTCTATTTCCCAAAGACAACCTATTTATATAATGCGAGCATGTGCATTCAATTTTGGTGGACCATGGTGAGGCCTGTTCTAAGGGGAAACTGTCCTGTTAAATCGCTGTATGGTCTTGCCCACTGTGCTGCAGCTCAGTGTCAGGGTCTTGGCAATCTTCTTATAGCCTGGGCCATCTTTAAGTAGACCAACAATTCTTTTTTTCAGATCCTCAGAGAGTTCTTTACCATGAGGTGCCATGTTGAACTTCCAGTGACCAGTATGAGAGAGTGAGAGCGATAACACCAAATTTAACACACCTGCTCCGCATTCACACCTGAGACCTTGTAACACTAATCAGTCACATGACACCGGGGAGGGAAAACTGCTAATTGGGCCCAATTTGGACAATTTTGTTGCCAGCGGTTTACACCTTAATGGCTGTGTGTTGAGTTATTTTGAGGGGACAGCAAATTTCCACTGTTATACAAGCTGTACACTCACTACTTTACATTGTAGCAAAGTGTCATTTCTTCCGTGTTGTCACATGAAAAGATAAAAGAAAATATTTACAAAAATGTGAGGGGTGTACTCACTTTTGTGAGATACTGTGTATACGTCATCCTGCACTTCAGCCTGCAGGGGGCATATATACGTGATCTTGAACTTCTGTCTGCAGAGGGCACATACTGTATATACGTGATCCTGCACTTTCTCCTGCAGGGGGCATATAAATATACATGATCCTGCACTTCCACCTGCAGGGGGCGTATATACATGATCCTGCACTTCTGCCTGCAGTGGTCACATATATATATGTGCACCCTGACCCATATATCCGCTCACTATGACTTACCTGATAGAAAAAGCCGAGTGTACCGATCCTGAGCGACCGCTACTGTCAGAGTCTCTTGTAGGACGCGGTCTAACGATTTTTGAGTCAGTGCTGTAAAACATTTATGTATAAGGAGATCAAATTAGATCAAGAGTTTTTAAGAGTATAATACAATTGTTTTTACACTATAAATATAATTTGATATATAATTATAATACCAAGACCTTTTCTAGGCAGTGAGAAAATACCGTATTTATTGGCGCACAGGCATATAACACGCACCTTTATTTTAAGAGGGATGTTTCAGGAAAAAAAAAAATATTTTAAATAAAGAGCTTTGAAGCAAAATTAGGGCTAGTGCCCATCTGCAGCCTTGCCATTGCCCATTAATGAAGCCTGATCAGTGCCCATCTGCAGCCTCGCCATTGCCTATCTGCAGCCTCGCCATTGCCTATCTGCAGCCTCGCCATTGCCTATCTGCAGCCTCGCCATTGCCCATCATTTCAGACTCACCAGTGCCCATTTTCAGCCTCACCACTGCCCATCATTGCAGCCTCACCAGTGCCCATCATTGCAGCCTCACCAGTGCCCATCATTGCAGCCTCACCAGTGCCCATCATTGCAGCCTCACCAATGCCCATCATTGCAGCCTTGCCATTGCCCATCAATACAGTCTTATTATGCCCATCTTCAGCTTCATGAGTGCCCATCTGCAGCCTCGTATTTCCCTTCATTGCAGATTTCTCACTGCCCATCTGCAGCCTCACCAGCGCCCATTAATGCAGCCTGCTCAGTGCTGGAGTAGACAGAGCTGGATCTCCTGTGTACTTGGCTCAGCTTGCAGTCACACCCAGTCCCACGTCTTGGCCCACCTCCTGTGATGGACATAACAGCAGTGCAACGCTGGGACATGTGACGTCAATGCTAGGAGCTGTCTGGGGTGGAGGAACTTCACTGCACAGAGTCCTGACCTTAACCCAATAGGACACCTTTGGGATAAATTCAGAGCAGAGACTGCGAGCCAGGCCTTCTCATCCAACATCAGTGCCTGACCTAATAAATGAGCTTCTGGAAGTTTGGTCAATATTCCCATAGACACACTCCTAAACCTTGTGGACGGCCTTCCCAGAGGAGTTGAAGCTGTTATAGCTGCAAAGGGTGGCCCAACTCAATATTGAACCCTACGAACTAATGCTTCGTACACACGATCGGACATTCCGACAACAAAATCCATGGGATTTCTTCCCTCAAACTTGTCTTGCATACACACCATCACACAATGTTGTCGGAAATTCCGAAACGTCAAGAACGTGTGGCGTACGATGAGCCCACAAAATTGAAGTTCAATAGCCAATAGATAGATTTGTGCATTGCATGAATCTATCTATGGCCTCCACTGCCACCCCCTATTCAGGCACCTGGCCCCTTTTTGGGTGCCTGAATTACAGCGGCGGGGGGTTTGCATCACCTGATTAGAGCTATAGGCATCAAAAAACATGACCTGCGAGTGCATGCTGGGCATCTATCTCTCTCTCTCTCTCTCTCTCTCTCTCTCTCTCTCTCTCTCTCTCTATATATATATATATATATATATATATATATATATATATATATATATATAGATATATATATATATATATATATATATATATATATATATAGATATATCCTACCCCCCCCCCCCCCCCTCCAAAAAAAAGAGAATCCCCTTTGGCAAACGTTTGCCGGTAATGCAACCAGTGAATTCTCTCATCTCTACTCACAAATCACCAGATATTAAGGAAGATAACTATAATAAAAAACATTAAAAATGACAAAAATAACAGATTACACACCCCGAGGATCCTCCATGGTGTCCTCTGATATCACCGTTATAGCTGTCATCATTCTGTACACTGATCTGGAGGACGTCCTGATTGGTGCTGGTATATGGAGATCAAACAGTAGACAAATGTGTGAATAAATGCTAGAATAATAGGTGAAATGACACATAAAAGCCTGACTCTTAGGGGTCGAGTTATAAAACATTCCAAGGACGAATGCTACAAGCATTTGTCCAGGCTGCACACATTTTTCCCTTTATTGTGACTTCCTAGGATCAGCAGCTCTATGTAGTGCCCAAAATGTGGTATAACTTGTGATTTGGGTATTCCAGAAAGAAACATACTGCAATTTGGCCAGTAGATGGCGGTGACAATCATAGGAGGCCGGAGGTCACATTTAAGTACAGTACTGACCCGAAGTTCTGGGGCTCCGGAGTCTGGGAGGGGCTGTCCGGGTCTTCATCAGTTCCATAACTGCACAAAGGAAAATAACAGAAATTGTACCTGTGACCGATATTCTCTCTCTTGTGTTCAGGACTAACACTAAAAATCATCCAAAAACTGAGTTTTTTGTTTTACATTTTAGTTACATTTGTTTACTATATTGAATATGTATTATTACCAGCCAGCAGATGTCACTACAGGCTACATTTTATATGTTAGGTTATCAGGTTAAGCCTAAAGAGGAACTGCAGTCTGCTCACATAATTTGTAATAAAAACATCTTTTGCCATTCTGAAGCTTCCCTCCAACCACTTTGCATATTATTTTATATATACTGTGATTCTGTACTTGCCAAATATGCTGCAGAAAATATCCCTCCACTGAGTCTGGCTGCATCCATTTTAACTGTGGGCAGCTGAAGCTGCTGCCTGTTCACTTCCTGGATTTACACAGAGGCACACCCCCAGCTCTGCAGCTCTTAATGACTCTCTTTCTGGCAAACTCTCAAGAGAGAGAGAGAGAGAGAGAGAGAGAGAGAGAGAGAGAGAGAGAGAGAGAGAGAGAGAGAGAGAGAGCGCTGTGCATGATGCCGTAAGCCTAGGCTAATGACCAGAGAAGACACCATTACTACACACCGTTACTACCTCATCACTACTACTACTGCACCATTACTACACCACTACTACACCACTACTACTGCACCACTACTATACACTTACTGCTCCACTATTACACACCACTACTGCACCACTACTACACCATTACTACGCCGCTACTGCACCACTACTACACCATAGCTCCCAACTGTCCCTGATTTCGAGGGACTGTCCCTGATTTGGATCAAAGTCCCTCTGTCCCTCTTTCCTCCTCATTTGTCCCTCATTTTGGTCTGATCTATATAGCTGTATATAAAATTAACTTTTTATCTATCAAAAAGTGTTTTCCAGCGCTAAACCTGTTTAACCAATCTTGTTTTTTTGTACAATTCTCCTATAAGGGGGCGTGGTAAGGGGTGTGTCCTATGCCTGCATACTTTTGCTGATAGGTGTCCCTCATTCCCATGTCAGAATGTTGGGAGGTATGCTACACCCATACTACACCACTACTACACTGCTACTCCACCACTACTACACCACTACTACACCATTACCACACTGCTTCTGCACCACTACTACACCCATACTACACAACTACTACACACTGCTACTGCACCACTGATACACCGCTACTGCACCACTACTACACTATTACTACACCACTACTACACCACTGCTACACCACTGCTACACCATTACCACTCTGCTTCTGCACCACTACTACACCCATACTACACAACTACTACACCACTACTGAACCACTGCTACACCACTACTACAACGGTACTACACCACTACTACACCATTACCACACTATTACTACACCACTACTACACTGCTGCTATTGAGATGTCTGGTAGCTTCTGGGTTCCAAGCCAAATGGCTGCCCTGATGCATTGTGAACACAGAGGTTGGCAACTGGCAACAGTCAGAGAATGCTTTGCATTTTCTCAAAGAATACAAAGCATTCCCTGATTGGACTAGATGGAGAAGAGAGGCAGTGACACTCTCCACCTGGTCCAGAGAAAATGCAAAGCATTCTCTGAATGGTGCCCGTTGTAGACCTCCTGTGTTCACAATGCAGCAGTATAACTGCTTGGCACAGGAATTAGAAGCTAGTGGGGAGAACTGTAGTAGCGGTGTAGTAGCGGTGTAGTAGCGGTGTAGTAGCGGTGTAGTAGTGGTGCTGTAGTGGTGCTTACTACAGTGATTTCCAGGGTCTATGGGGATCCCGAAGGTACAGTGTATATATAGTATAATATATGCTTCAACCAGGAACAATGTAACTGTGTAAAAGTATCTATAGCTGGAATTCTTCTTTAAATCTCCAATGTGGCCGGACTCCACACAGTCATATAATAACAGTGATATACTAGAATATAATAAGAGTAATACTAGAATATAATAAGAGTAATACTAGAATATAATAAGAGTCGTATACTAGACTATAATAAGATTCATATACTAGGATATAAGAAATGGTGATGGTAACTTGGGAGACCACTACTTGTTGTGGGGTGCGGAGCGGACGGTCTGGTGGCTTTTCTCTCCTCCTGGTCTCCCAAGTTACCATTACACTTGGTGGGCTTGATTGTCATACCCATCCATCCATCTTACCAGGGGTACTTTTACAGGACCTAGTGCCTTTCTCGCCTCAGTGTACCTCCCGGTTTCGCTCAGTGATACCCCCGTTTTATCAGGGTGGGGGAGGGGGGTTCCTTGGACCCCCATATTTCCCGGTAACAACAATTATCACTATATAACTTCATGTGATGATCGTACATGGGAGCCTTGGACACTGAAAAGCCATTCATCTTACCTGATCGGTGTAATTGTTTTTAATAAATAACATGCTGCATACATACAACCTGTCACTTTGATATAATTATGCTCTATGTTTCATGTCCCCCCCTGATGAAAGAGACCACAATAAATCCGAAACGCGTAGGGTGACAAGCTCTATAGCCAATTATATCCTGTATAGGTGACAAGCTTATCAGCTAAATTGTATCATGTACATTGTTATGTTGTTCCTAAACCGCTTCATGACATATTTTATGCTAATTTTTTTGAATAAATAAAATTGTTCTTATTCTATTCTATTGTTGTACGTGCCTCCAAAGTCCACCACTAGGGGTTTTTCTTGTCTTGTAGCTATACTAGAATATAACAGTCACATACTAGACTATAATAAGAGTCACATACTAGACTATAATAAGAGTCTTATACTAGAATATAATAAAAGTCTTATACTAGAATATATGATGAGTTTCTGCCAATGGCACTATGTGTCGCATGGAGCCCCACTGATGAAGTGTCTGAGCCCCCTGAAATGCTTTGGGCTTCTTTTTATTGGTCCTTTAATAAAACATCACTCTGAGATCTCTGAGCACTGATGTGGAGTTCCTTCTGCTTTCTGTATAGTTGGACTTTTTCTGAGGTTCCCCCACATTTTAGGGGCGTCTTTTCATATTTGCCAGCAGCCTAACAGGTACTAATTGGCCTGATTAATGCGGAGGCCTCTGACAACCCTGATATCAATCGTAGAAGATCGAGCGCCCCTGATATAGTCTCTAATAACATCATTGTTTTCTTGTAGCGCTTGTAGGGACACCTACAGCTTGAATTTCGACTGATCAATCAGAAATTGGCCAAAGATTGATCATTGTATGGGGGGGGGGGGTCAGAAGGCGGGAGCTGGGCACTCAGACCTCCCACTACCAACAGACCTGAAACTGGAGGCGACTTTAATCTCTTTCCACTCATGTGATACAGAGAGAGTTTTGGGGCGGAGTGCCCCTTCGTCATGGAGGAACTTACTTAGACGTCTGGCTGACAATGGCGGTTCTCGGGCTCCTCCTCGGATTCCCTCGCTCTTTCAGGGATCTGGGAGAAAAGACAGTTACATTGTGTTACAATGAGAAAGTAAATCTCCGGTCTTTGAAACATTACCAAATCATCTAAAACATGTGAGACGCCCATGTGCGCCCCCCAACCCCCCTGCCGGGCGCCTTAATTGCAGCTGCAGAGGGTGGTTTTGAAGCCCCTGATTGGAGCCATAGGCTCTAGGCATCAAAAAAGTGACCTGCGAGCGTCATGCTGGGCTTTAACAGGTCACTCAGGTGTGTTAGAAAAGCAAATCAATATTCACTTTCCTAACACTAAACCGCCTCTCCGCCAATCAGGTGCTCGGATCTGTTACCTGTCACCTGATTGGCTGAAATGACAGGCACCGTGTGTAATATGGAGGGAAGAGGCACTGTGTGTAATATAGAGGGATGAGGCACTGTGTGTAATATAGAGGGATGAGGCACTGTGTGTAATATAGAGGGATGGGGCACTGTGTGTAATATAGAGGGATGAGGCGCTGTGTATAATACGGAGGGATGAGGCACTGTGTGTAATATAGAGGGATGAGGCACTGTGTATAATATGGAGGAATGAGGCACTGTGTGTAATATAGAGGGATGAGGCACTGTGTATAATATGGAGGGATGGGGCACTGTGTGTAATATGGAGGGATGGGGCACTGTGTGTAATATAGAGGGATGAGGCACTGTGTATAATATGGAGGGATGGGGCACTGTGTGTAATATGGAGGGATGGGGCACTGTGTGTAATATGGAGGGATGGGGCGCTGTTTGTAATATGGAGGGATGGGGCGCTGTGTGTAATACGGAGGGATGGGGCGCTGTGTGTAATATAGAGGGATGAGGCACTGTGTATAATATGGAGGGATGAGGCACTGTGTATAATATGGAGGAATGAGGCACTGTGTGTAATATAGAGGGATGAGGCACTGTGTGTAATATGGAGGGATGGGGCACTGTGTGTAATATGAAGGGATGGGGCGCTGTGTGTAATATGGAGGGATGGGGCACTGTGTGTAATATGGAGGGATGGGGCACTGTGTGTAATATAGAGGGATGAGGCACTGTGTATAATATAGAGGGATGAGGCACTGTGTGTAATATGGAGGGATGAGGCACTGTGTGTAATATGGAGGGATGGGGCGCTGTGTGTAATATGGAGGAATGGGGCGCTGTGTGTAATATGGAGGGATGAGGCACTGTGTGTAATATAGAGGGATGGGGCACTGTGTGTAATATGGAGGGATGGGGCTCTGTGTGTAATATGGAGGGATGAGGCACTGTGTGTAATATAGAGGGATGAGGCACTGTGTGTAATATGGAGGGATGAGGCACTGTGTGTAATATGGAGGGATGAGGCACTGTGTGTAATATGTAGGGATGAGGCACTGTGTGTAATATGTAGGGATGAGGCACTGTGTGTAATATGGAGGGATGGGGCACTGTGTGTAATATAGAGGGATGAGGCACTGTGTATAATATGGAGGGATGGGGCACTGTGTGTAATATAGAGGGATGGGGCGCTGTGTGTAATATGGAGGGATGGGGCGCTGTGTGTAATATGAAGGGATGGGGCGCTGTGTGTAATATGGAGGGATGGGGCGCTGTGTGTAATATGGAGGGATGGGGCGCTGTGTGTAATATAGAGGGATGGGGCGCTGTGTGTAATATGGAGGGATGAGGCACTGTGTGTAATATGGAGGAATGGGGCGCTGTGTGTAATATGGAGGGATGAGGCACTGTGTGTAATATAGAGGGATGGGGCACTGTGTGTAATATGGAGGGATGGGGCTCTGTGTGTAATATGGAGGGATGAGGCACTGTGTGTAATATAGAGGGATGAGGCACTGTGTGTAATATAGAGGGATGGGGCACTGTGTGTAATATAGAGGGATGGGGCACTGTGTGTAATATGGAGGGATGGGGCACTGTGTGTAATATGAAGGGATGGGGCGCTGTGTGTAATATGGAGGGATGGGGCACTGTGTGTAATATGGAGGGATGGGGCACTGTGTGTAATATAGAGAGATGAGGCACTGTGTATAATATAGAGGGATGAGGCACTGTGTGTAATATGGAGGGATGAGGCACTGTGTGTAATATGGAGGAATGGGGCGCTGTGTGTAATATGGAGGGATGAGGCACTGTGTGTAATATAGAGGGATGGGGCACTGTGTGTAATATGGAGGGATGGGGCACTGTGTGTAATATGGAGGGATGGGGCTCTGTGTGTAATATGGAGGGATGAGGCACTGTGTGTAATATAGAGGGATGGGGCACTGTGTGTAATATAGAGGGATGGGGCACTGTGTGTAATATGGAGGGATGGGGCTCTGTGTGTAATATGGAGGGATGGGGCGCTGTGTGTAATATGGAGGGATGGGGCACTGTGTGTAATATAGAGGGATGGGGCACTGTGTGTAATATAGAGGGATGGGGCTCTGTGTGTAATATGGAGGGATGGGGCGCTGTGTGTAATATGTAGGGATGAGGCACTGTGTGTAATATGTAGGGATGAGGCACTGTGTGTAATATGGAGGGATGGGGCACTGTGTGTAATATGGAGGGATGGGGCACTGTGTGTAATATGGAGGGATGGGGCACTGTGTGTAATATAGAGGGATGGGGCACTGTGTGTAATATGGAGGGATGGGGCACTGTGTGTAATATAGAGGGATGGGGCGCTGTGTGTAATATGGAGGGATGGGGCGCTGTGTGTAATATGGAGGGATGGGGCACTGTGTGTAATATGGAGGGATGGGGCACTGTGTGTAATATGGAGGGATGAGGCACTGTGTGTAATATGGAGGGATGAGGCGCTGTGTGTAATATGGAGGGATGGGGCACTGTGTGTAATATGTAGGGATGAGGCACTGTGTGTAATATGGAGGGATGAGGCACTGTGTGTAATATGGAGGGATGAGGCACTGTGTGTAATATGGAGGGATGGGGCACTGTGTGTAATATGTAGGGATGAGGCACTGTGTGTAATATGGAGGGATGAGGCACTGTGTGTAATATGGAGGGATGAGGCACTGTGTGTAATATGGAGGGATGAGGCACTGTGTGTAATATGTAGGGATGAGGCACTGTGTGTAATATGGAGGGATGGGGCGCTGTGTGTAATATGGAGGGATGGGGCGCTGTGTGTAATACGGAGGGATGGGGCGCTGTGTGTAATATGTAGGGATGAGGCACTGTGTGTAATATGGAGGGATGGGGCGCTGTGTGTAATATGGAGGGATGGGGCGCTGTGTGTAATACGGAGGGATGGGGCGCTGTGTGTAATATGGAGGGATGGGGCGCTGTGTGTAATATGGAGGGATGGGGCGCTGTGTGTAATATGGAGGGATGGGGCGCTGTGTGTAATATGGAGGGATGGGGCGCTGTGTGTAATATGGAGGGATGGGGCGCTGTGTGTAATATGGAGGGATGGGGCGCTGTGTGTAATATGGAGGGATGGGGCGCTGTGTGTAATATGGAGGTTTCAGAGATCACATATAACAATAGCCCCCCCCCGGGGGTAACAGAGGGGGTTGAGGTCCTCCAATGACGGCTCTCACCTGGATAATCGCTCACAGAGATGTCGGAGTGACTCCCAGGACTCCAGGAGTTGGGTTCGCTCGGTGTGGATGAGAGCGCCTCCCTCTGGAGAGGAGGATTCGATCACCAGCTGGCCCTGAGCCTCCACCTGATGGCGCTGTATCTCCTTCTCCGAAAACTGATCCAATAATGCCTGCAAAGGAATCCGGAGATGGGAGATGAGATCAGAACAGGGCGGCAGAATCCAGCAAATATTCACATGTCATAAGATAATGTGTATAATAGGGAGGGAGAGTCAGAAGACAACAGGAGGAAAGGAGAGGAGAGGAGAGGAGGGACAGAGGAGGAGAGGGAGAGAGGAGGAAAGGAGAGGAGAGGAGGGGAGGGAAGGAGAGGAGGGGAGGGACAGAGGAGGACAGGAGAAGAGGAGAGGGAGAGAGGAGGAAAGGAGAGGAGAGGAGGAGAGGGAGAGAGGAGGAAAGGAAAGGTCAGGAAAGGAGAAAAGAAGGAGTGAAGAGAGCTGGGGAGAGGAGAGGAGAAAGAGAGAGTAAAGGAGAGGGAGAGGACAGGAAAGAGAGAGAGAGGAAAGGGGGAGGAGAGGGAGGGAAGAAGAGAGAGGAGGGGGAGCGCAGAGGAAGGGACAGAGAGGAAAGTGTAAAGGAGAGGATAAAGAGAGAAGGAGAGGCTAGAGAGGAGAGGAGAGGAAAGGAGAGAGATAGAGAGAGAGAGAGAGAGAGAGAGAGAGAGAGAGAGAAAAGAGAAGGGGAGGAGAGAAAAGAGAGAGAAGAAGAGAGGGGGAGAGCACAGGAAGAGACGGATGAGACAGAGAAGGAGAGGAGAGGGAGATAAGGAGAGGAGAGAGAGAAGGCTAGGAAGAGAGAAGGAGATAGAGAGGAGAGAGAGATAAGGAAAGGAGAAGGGAAGGAGATGAAAGAGAGAGAAGAGGAGAGGGGGAAGAACAGAGGAAGAGATGGAGAGAGAGAGAAGGAGATGGGGAGAGAGAGAGATGAGAAGATGGAGAGAGAGATAAGGGGAGAGGAGAGGAGAGAGCAAGAGGAGGAGAGGAGGGAAGGTAGAGTGAGGGACCTCTAATGTCTCCTCTGCCCTCCAATGTCACTAATCAGACACAAACTGAATATTAATCGCCGTTTTCCCGGCTCTAGTAGTTGAGAGATGAGACCCCGGAGGAGATGTGATACTCGCTGCTTTCGGGGTCTCTAGTTGCGGAGGGTGTTGGGAAATGAATGGTCACCTCCTCCTCTCACTGGCTGGGAACCACCATGAGTGCTTCTAGCGTGGGGGGGGTGAAGTTTGGGGGGGGGGGTGAGGTTTGGGGGGGGTTACACCTTCAGAGCCCCATAAGAACTCATTAACATTATTAACACTTATGTCCGTGATTCCAAATCGCTGTAAAATTGCGGTAAACTGCACAATGTACATTTGAGTGCTATTTATTCTAAATGTCATCCCAAATACACTGTGATTCCGGCTCGCTTGTCACATGACACAATGACACAAATTCACAGCACCTTTAAAAATGACACAAAGCTCCTCGTACAATGGGAAGATATGGTCAGCACCCAATACACAGTGAGTAATCTATTTGTATTGTCTACAAAATCCTCCCACTGCCAAAGTATCACCCCAAAATCCGGACCAGTACCTCCACGTCCCTCTCCCCCCAGTCTCTGCCGCCGTCCAGGCCGGCCTCCACCTCCTGCCGGGTCTCCATCATCCAGCGCTGCAGATCCAGGAGGCCGTTGTTGAACATCCAGTGGCAGTTGATGTTTTCCTTTGTTTTCCGGATGTTGTTCTGGAAGAAGAAAAACCAACATGAAACCAAATAACAATGATCAACAACTGACATCATCATCACACGCAAGAGATCCCCATCACTCACATGAATGGGATCCTCATCACTCACACGCATGAGATCCTCATCACTCACACGCACGGGATCCTCATCACTCACACGCATGAGATCCTCATCACTCACACGCATGGGATCCTCATCACTCACGCACATGGGATCCTCATCACTCACACACATGGGATCCTCATCACTCACACACATGGGATCCTCATCACTCACACGCATTGGGATCCTCATCACTCATATGAATGAGATCCTCATCACTCAAACGCATGGAATCCTCATCACTCACATGCATGGGATCCTCATCACTCACACGCATGGGATCCTCATCACTTACATGAATGGGATCCTCATCACTCCCATGAATGGGATCCTCATCACTCACACGAATGAGATCCTCATCACTCACACGCATGGGATCCTAATCACTCACATGAATGAGATCCTCATCACTCACATGAATGGGATCCTCATCACTCACACGCATGGGATCCTCATCACTCACATGAATGAGATCCTCATCACTCACACGCATGGGATCCTCATCACTCACACGCATGGGATCCTCATCACTTACATGAATGGGATCCTCATCACTCCCATGAATGGGATCCTCATCACTCACACGAATGAGATCCTCATCACTCACACGCATGGGATCCTAATCACTCACATGAATGAGATCCTCATCACTCACATGAATGGGATCCTCATCACTCACACGCATGGGATCCTCATCACTCACATGAATGAGATCCTCATCACTCACACGCATGGGATCCTCATCACTCACACGCATGGGATCCTCATCACTCACACGCATGGGATCCTCATCGCTCACATAACAGTCAAAGTCCAACTCTAAGAAACACAAAAATGATTCTTTTCCGTGGAGCTGCATTAGTCCCGCAAAGGTCAACTGCTTGTTTAGGTCCTGGACTTGTTAAGGAAGATCTACCTACCCGATCCTCCGCTCCTCCATGCCATTAGACTGTAAATGTGAAGGTTACTGTGCTAACTCATAGTAAAAAGGAGGAAAAGCTGCTACATAAACAATGTGGTAAACATATGAAGAGTGGATAGTAATAATGTAGCGCTAAAAAGTGAACACATATATCGATATATAAGTGAATGGTGCGAAGATCAAGTATACAGAAATGACACAAATGAAAATGTAAAGAGTCCAATGGATGTGAAAGTCCTGAGACGGGTCATATGTGCCAACTACTAGATGGTGATAAATCAAGGATGGAATAAGCTGGCACTGTCCGGCATAAGAAGCGTCAAGGATGGTACAAGGATGGGACATCTTCAACCAAAAAGGGGGAATTATATCTACTCGTACCGGAACAGGTGGACTCGAGTGTCGGCGACGAGTCATGAAGGCAAGGATGCCGGAATCAGCGGATCAATGGAACTCCAAGGGAATCAGAACCTCCAAACACGACTCCGGGGGGTGTTATGGACAACCACCCAACCGAACCTCAGATGAAGGGAACGCCAGGGCTGGACCTGAGGCGTGGAAAGACCGACTGCACCACAAAGGAACTCTCATCCGGAAAGTTATGCAAAGAAAAAATGCTTCCATATGGTGTAGGTCAAAAAAATTGTTTTTTTTTTATTTTTAAAAACCGGCATACTATAGGAATAAAAACGGTGATCACAGAATAAAAATGAGGGCAATGTGACCAGCAGAAAGCCAAGCCCTGGTGTTCCCTTCATCTGAGGTTCGGTTGGGTCAGGAGTTTGGAGGTCCGGATTCCCTTGGAGTTCTGCTGATCTGCTGATTCCGGCATCCTTGCCTTTATAACTCGTCGCCGACACTCCAGTCCACCTTTCCGGTAAGAGAAGATACACTTCTCCCTTTTTGGTTGAAGATGTACCATCCCTGATGCTTCTTATGCCGGACAGTGCCAGCTTATTCCATCCTTGATTTATCATCTGGTGGTGGATGCATATGACCCGTCTCAGGACCTTCACATCTATTGGACTTTTTCACATTTTCATTTGTGTAATTTCTGTATAATTGATTTTCGCATCATTCACTTATATATTGATATATGTGTTCACTTTTTAGCGCTACATTATTTACTATCCATGTCATTAGACTGGCCCCCGCAGCGCCCTATCCCCCATAGACTGGCCCCCGCAGCGCCCTATCCCCCATAGACTGGCCCCCGCAGCGCCCTATCCCCCATAGACTGGCCCCCGCAGCGCCCTATCCCCCATAGACTGGCCCCCGCAGCTCCCTATCCCCCATAGACTGGCCCCCACAGCGCCCTATCCCCCATAGACTGGCCCCCACAGCGCCCTATCCCCCATAGACTGGCCCCCGCAGCACCCTATCCCCCATAGACTGGCCCGCAGCGCCCTATCCCCCATAGACTGGCCCCCGCAGCACCCTATCCCCCATAGACTGGCCCGCAGCACCCTATCCCCCATAGACTGGCCCCCGCAGCACCCTATCCCCCATAGACTGGCCCCGCAGTGCCCCTATCCCCCATAGACTGGCCCCCACAGCGCCCTATCCCCCATAGACTGGCCCCCGCAGCACCCTATCCCCCATAGACTGGCCCCGCAGCGCCCTATCCCCCATAGACTGGCCCCCGCAGCACCCTATCCCCCATAGACTGGCCCCGCAGTGCCCCTATCCCCCATAGACTGGCCCCCTCAGCGCTCTATCCCCCATAGACTGGCCCCGCAGTGCCCCTATCCCCCATAGACTGGCCCCCACAGCGCCCTATCCCCCATAGACTGGCCCCTGCAGCACCCTATCCCCCATAGACTGGCTCCGCAGCGCCCTATCCCCCATAGACTGGCCCCCGCAGCACCCTATCCCCCATAGACTGGCCCCGCAGTGCCCCTATCCCCCATAGACTGGCCCCCTCAGTGCCCCTATCCCCCATAGACTGGCCCCCGCAGCGCTCTTATCCCCCATAGCCTGGCCCCCACAGCGCCCTATCCCCCATAGACTGGCCCCCTCAGTGCCCCTATCCCCCATAGCCTGGCCCCCGCAGCGCTCTTATCCCCCATAGCCTGGCCCCCACAGCGCCCTATCCCCCATAGCCTGGCCCCTGCAGCACCCTATCCCCCATAGCCTGACCCCTGCAGCGCCCTATCCCCCATAGCCTGGCCCCCGCAGTGCCCTATCCCCCATAGCCTGGCCCCCGCAGTGCCCTATCCCCCATAGACTGGCCCCGCAGCGCCCCTATACCCCATACCCCAACAGTCTAAGGGCAAGACCAATGCATGGTCCATAGCTACGTCCAAAGACAATGACGCCCAAAAAATGTCCACTTTTGGAGCGTGCCAAGGGAGCGGAGGATCAGGTAAGTAAAAAATGCTTCTCCGTTCCCTCAGAATAAACAAGCAGTTAATGCTTGCAGCGCACGCGCACCCCCGCTGCAAGGGATCATTTTTGAGTTTCAAGTTGGGCTTTAAAGTGGAACGCCAGAATATATTTGGAAGAAAACGCCAGACATATTCTCGTACTAACGTTTTTTGTTGTTTTTTTATGTGGTGTGCAAACCATGAGGGACTAGAATCATTGGTGGGAATGTTACTTCTTTCTTTAACTTTGAACATTACATAAATGTGTTATCACACGTCTTACCACAAGATGGTGCTGTTGCATGAGAACAAGTCCTGGCTATGATATCCCGGACTGAACCTTCTGTGGACTGGTCTGTATTTATAGGCAGCAGTCCAAAAATAGTAAAACCCCTTATAGAGGTAGGACTATATCAGTATACTGTATAACTTTCATCCAACATAGATATATATATATACATACATGCTCACTTTATTGGGTACATCTTGCTAGTAGCGGGTTGACGCCCTTTATTAGGTCCCCTTGCTAGTCCTGGGTTGGACCCCCTTATGGGGCCCCCCTTGCTAGTAGCGGGTTGGACCCCCCTTTTGCCTTCATTCTTGGTGACATAGATACAACAAGCTGTTGGAAAAGTTCCTCAGAGATTTTGGTCCATAGTAACATGATAACATCACGCAGTCGCTGCAAATTTATCGGCTGCACATCCATGATGCCAATCTCCTGTTCCACCACATCCCAAAGGCACTCTATTGGATGATATGTGGTGAGTGTGGAGGCCATTGGAGGACAGGGACCTCATTGTCCAGTGGTGAGATGATTGGAGGACAGGGACCTCATTGTCCAGTGGTGAGATGATTGGAGGACAGGGACCTCATTGTCCAGTGGTGAGATGATTGGAGGACAGTGACCACGTTGTCCAGTGGGGAGATGATTGGAGGACAGGGACCTCATTGTCCAGTGGTGAGATGATTGGAGGACAGGGACCTCATTGTCCAGTGGTGAGATGATTGGAGGACAGAGACCTCATTGTCCAGTGGTGAGATGATTGGAGGACAGGGACCTCATTGTCCAGTGGTGAGATGATTGGAGGACAGGGACCTCATTGTCCAGTGGTGAGATGATTGGAGGACAGTGACCTCATTGTCCAGTGGTGAGATGATTGGAGGACAGGGACCTCATTGTCCAGTGGTGAGATGATTGGAGGACAGGGACCTCATTGTCCAGTGGTGAGATGATTGGAGGACAGTGACCTCATTGTCCAGTGGTGAGATGATTGGAGGACAGGGACCTCATTGTCCAGTGGTGAGATGATTGGAGGACAGGGACCTCATTGTCCAGTGGTGAGATGATTGGAGGACAGGGACCTCATTGTCCAGTGGTGAGATGATTGGAGGACAGTGACCTCATTGTCCAGTGGTGAGATGATTGGAGGACAGGGACCTCATTGTCCAGTGGTGAGATGATTGGAGGACAGAGACCTCATTGTCCAGTGGTGAGATGATTGGAGGACAGGGACCTCATTGTCCAGTGGTGAGATGATTGGAGGACAGGGACCTCATTGTCCAGTGGTGAGATGATTGGAGGACAGGGACCTCATTGTCCAGTGGTGAGATGATTGGAGGACAGGGACCTCATTGTCCAGTGGTGAGATGATTGGAGGACAGGGACCTCATTGTCCAGTGGTGAGATGATTGGAGGACAGGGACCTCATTGTCCAGTGGTGAGATGATTGGAGGACAGGGACCTCATTGTCCAGTGGTGAGATGATTGGAGGACAGGGACCTCATTGTCCAGTGGTGAGATGATTGGAGGACAGAGACCTCATTGTCCAGTGGGGAGATGATTGGAGGACAGTGACCTCATTGTCCAGTGGTGAGATGATTGGAGGACAGGGACCTCATTGTCCAGTGGTGAGATGATTGGAGGACAGGGACCTCATTGTCCAGTGGGGAGATGATTGGAGGACAGTGACCTCATTGTCCAGTGGTGAGATGATTGGAGGACGGGGACCTCATTGTCCAGTGGTGAGATGATTGGAGGACAGGGACCTCATTGTCCAGTGGTGAGATGATTGGAGGACAGGGACCTCATTGTCCAGTGGTGAGATGATTGGAGGACAGGGACCTCATTGTCCAGTGGTGAGATGATTGGAGGACAGGGACCTCATTGTCCAGTGGGGAGATGATTGGAGGACAGTGACCTCATTGTCCAGTGGTGAGATGATTGGAGGACGGGGACCTCATTGTCCAGTGGTGAGATGATTGGAGGACAGGGACCTCATTGTCCAGTGGTGAGATGATTGGAGGTTTGTGACATGGGGCATTATCCTGCTGGGAGGAGCCATCAGAAGATGGAGACACTGTAGTCATAAAGGGATGGACATGGTCAGCAACAATACTCAGGTAGGGGGTGGTGTATAAACCCTGATCAATTGGTACTAAGGGGCCCAAAGTGTGCCAAGAAAATATCCCCCCACCATTACACCCCCACCACCAGCCTGAACCGGTGATAGAAGGCAGGATGAATCCATGCGCCAAATTCTGACCCCACCATCTGAATGTCGCAGCTGAAATCCAAACTCATCAGACCAGGCAATGTTTTTCCAATCTTCTATTGTCCAATTTCGGTGATCCTGTGCCAAATGTAGCCTCAGTTTCCTGTTCTTAGCTGACAGGAGTGGCACCCGGTGTGGTCTTCTGCTGCTGTAGCCCATCTGCTTGAAGGTTGGATGTGTTGTGCGTTCAGAGATGGTATTCTGCATACCTTGGGTGTAACAAGTGTTTGTTTGAGTTACTGTTGCCTTTCTATCATCTGGAACCAGCCTGCCCATTCTCTTCTGATCTCAACAAGGCATTTTCCTCAACACAACTGCCACTCTCTGGATATTTTCTCTTTTCCCACCATTCTCTGTAAACCCGAGAGATGGTTGTGTGTGAAAATCCCAGTAGATCAGCAGTGTTTGAAATACTCAGAACAGCTCGTCTGGCACCAACAACCATGCCACGTTCAAAGCCACTTCCATCCCTTTTCTTCCCCATTCTGATGCTCAGTTTGAATTTCAGCAAGTCGTCTTCACCAGGTCTAGATGCCGAAATGTATTGAGTTGCTGCCATTGTGATTGGCTGATTAGCAATTTGTGTTACCAAGCGATTGAACAGGTAAACCTAATAAAGTGTCCGGTGAGTGTATATACTGCATATCTATTTGTATAAGTATATAAAATACATAAAGTATATTGTAGCGAATTTCTTCAATAGAAACAAATTCCTATCACATCATTTTAAAACAAGTAAATCCTTCATTGGAGAGATATATATATATATATGACTACCAGGCAATATAGATGAACAACTTCTCAATACTGTATGTTGTGCTTTACATAAACCACATGACTAATATAGAATGATATCTTGTATATGACTTTACATTGTCACCACCCGAAGCCTCCTCATCTATGGGTTATTGGCAGATATTATGTGTTTATTTCCAGGTTTTACCTCTAAAGTCCTCTGTAATGTCAGGTAATCAGACAGGAGTTTGCCGGCTCGGTGGGCATGATTGGGACTGGCTTCCATCTTGGAGTTTAACTCTTTGATCGGAGTATGGAGTTTATTTAATTCATCCAGGAGAATCTGCAGAGCAGCAAAATACATCAATATCACAAAGGGGTGTTGTGTGCAATATACTCTCTACCTCCCGTCTGATCAATGTTTATAAACAATGTTACTTTGTATCTCTCCATCTTCTGTCTAAACAATGTTTATAAACAATGTTACTTTGTATCTCTCCAACTTCTGTCTAAACAATGTTTATAAACAATGTTACTTTGTATATCTATCTCCCATCTGAACAATGTTTATAAACAATGTTACTTTGTATCTCTATCTCCCATCTGATCAATGTTTATAAACAATGTTACTTTGTATCGCTCCATCTTCTCTCTTCTAAAAAATGTTTATAAACAATGTTACTTTGTATCTCTATCTCCCATCTGAACAATGTTTATAAACAATGTTACTTTGTATCTCTCTATCTCCCATCTGATCAATGTTTATAAACAATGTTACTTTGTATCTCTATCTCCCACCTGAACAATGTTTATAAACAATGTTACTTTGTATCTCTATCTCCCACCTGAACAATGTTTATAAACAATGTTACTTTGTATCTCTATCTCCCACCTGAACAATGTTTATAAACAATGTTACTTTGTATCTCTCCAACTTCTGTCTAAACAATGTTTATAAACAATGTTACTTTGTATATCTATCTCCCATCTGAACAATGTTTATAAACAATGTTACTTTGTATCTCTATCTCCCACCTGAACAATGTTTATAAACAATGTTACTTTGTATCTCCCCATCTTCTCTCTTCTAAACAATGTTTATAAACAATGATACTTTCTATCTCCCATCTGATCAATGTTTATAAACAATGTTACTTTGTATCGCTCCACCTTCTCTCTTCTAAAAAATGTTTATAAACAATGTTACTTTGTATCTCTATCTCCCATCTGAACAATGTTTATAAACAATGTTACTTTGTATCTCTCTATCTCCCATCTGATCAATGTTTATAAACAATGTTACTTTGTATCGCTCCATCTTCTCTCTTCTAAACAATGTTTATAAACAATGATACTTTCTATCTCCCATCTGATCAATGTTTATAAACAATGTTACTTTGTATCGCTCCATCTTCTCTCTTCTAAAAAATGTTTATAAACAATGTTACTTTGTATCTCTATCTCCCATCTGAACAATGTTTATAAACAATGTTACTTTGTATCTCTCTATCTCCCATCTGATCAATGTTTATAAACAATGTTACTTTGTATCGCTCCATCTTCTCTCTTCTAAAAAATGTTCATAAAGAATGTTACTTTGTATCGCTCCATCTTCTCTCTTCTAAACAATGTTTATAAACAATGATACTTTCTATCTCCCATCGGATCAATGTTTATAAACAATGTTACTTTGTATCTCTATCTTCCATCTAAACAATGTTTATAAACAATGTTACTTTGTATCTCTCTATCTCCCATCTGAACAATGTTTATAAACAACGTTACTTTGTATCTCTCTATCTCCCATCTGATCAATGTTCATAAACAACGTTACTTTGTATCTATCTATCTCCCATCTGATCAATGTTTATAAACAATGTTACTTTGTATCGCTCCATCTTCTCTCTTCTAAAAAATGTTTATAAACAATGTTACTTTGTATTTTTATCTCCCATCTGACCAATGTTTATAAACAATGTTACTTTGTATCTCTCTATCTCCCATCTGAACAATGTTTATAAACAATGTTACTGTGTATCTCTCTATCTATACACATGCTGTATTTATTCAGCAACTCCCAGCAGCTGTGATTTGCTGGAAGGTATGAGTAGAGGAGGGACGGGAGGACAGGGCGTACTATACTCGCCCTCTGTACTTCTATAAATGGATGTACGGTATGTAGTAGGTCCCGTGTCCACATCTGGTAAGAAAACCTACAACCTGGAACCAGCGTGGGATCCAGACCAACCCCACAGGACCCCTCCCCCAACCTACCTGCAGCCTCTGTAGTTGTGCCTCTTTTCCGATGATATCCGGCTGCCTCTCATTTTCTTTGGCACATTTCACTCGCAGCGCCGACAGCTTCTGGTGAAGCAGTTTGTGCGCCAAATCAAACTCCTCGCTCTGCGCGGCCAGACTCTGAAATACAAGGTGAAGTGAGAACACCGTCCTCCTCTACTATGAGGTCAGAGGAAGCTCAAGACTTTTCAGCTCCTGGGAGCTCCTTGTGAAAACGTTGCTAGATAATGCGGTGCATATTATGGAGGGAATACAAGGAATATCACAGGTATTAGGGCCATGTGACGTCACTCGTTCCCGATGGCTCGTCGCAGCACCGAGGATTCCTCGGTGCATTGTGCCTGGACATTGGGCACCCCTTCACTTCATTTCTTCTCTCTTTTCATTTCCTTTACTTACATTCCGCTCATTGTTTTGTGATAATCTTGTGTTTTCATACACTTTACATTTTATATACAGATACAGTGCCTTGAAAAAGTATTCATACCCCTTGAAATTTTCCACATTTTGTCATGTTACAACCAAAAGACGTAAATGTATTTTATTGAGATTTTATGTGATAGATCAACACAAAGTAACACACAATTGTGAAGTGGAAGGAAAATGATAAATGGTTTTCAACATTTTTTACAAATGGTGTACATTTGTATAGCGCCCCCCTGAGTCAATACTTTGTAGAACCGCCTTTCTCTGCAAATACAGCTGCAAGACTTTTTGGGGGTGTCTCTACCAACTTTGCACATCTAGAGAGGACATTTTTGCCCATTCTTCTTCTTTGTAAAATATCTCAAGCTCTGTCAGATTGGATGGAGAGCGTCTGTGAACCGCAATTTTCAAGTCTGGCCACAGATTCTCAATTTGGATTTAGGTCTGGACTGTGACTGGGGCATTCTAACACATGAATACGCTTTGATCTAAATCATTCCATTGTAGTTACTAAGGTTGAATAAAGACACCAGTCCATCCTGAGTGAGTGTCTACAATTGTCCCTATCCTTGTACATTGCACACTCACATCGGTCCCTACCCTCAAGGAGCCCACAATCCCCCATTCATATACTAGGGCCAATTTTGAACAGAAGCCAATTAACCCTTTCATGACTAAGCCTATTTTTGGAATTTGGTGTTTACAAGTTAAAATCCATATTTTTTGCTAGAAAATTACTTGGAACCCCCAAACATTATATATATTTTTTTAGCAGAGGCTCTAGAGAATAAAACGGCGATTGTTGCAATATTTTATGTCACACGATATTTGCGCAGTGGTGTTTTAAACGCAACTTTTTGGGAAAAGGGACACTTTCATGAATAAAAAAAAAACAAAACAGTAAAATTAGCCCAATTTCTTTGCGAAATGTGAAAGATAATGTTACGCCGAGTAAATAGATACCAAACATGTCACACTTTATAATTGCGCGCACTTGTAGATTGACGACAAAGTACGGTACCTAAAAATCTCAATAGGCGACGCTTTAAACATTTTTTACGGTTACCAGGTTAGCGTTACAGAGGAGGTCTACTGCTAGAATTATTGCTCTCGCTCTGACGATCGCGGCGATACCTCACATGTGTGACTTGAACACCGTTTACGTACGCGGGCGCGACTTCCGCATGCGTTTTCTTTGCTTCGCGAGCTCGCGGGGACGGCGGGCGCTTTGAAATTTTTTTATTTATTTTTTTATTTATTTTATTTATTTTTAAATGACTAAATTGTTTAAAAATAAAATAAAAAATTTGATCACTTTTATTGCTGTCACAAGGAATGTAAACATCCCTTGTGACAGTAATAGGTGGTGACAGGTCCTCTTTATGGAGGGATCGGGGGTCTAAAAGACCCCCCACCCCTCCTTTACACTTCAATGTATTCAGATCGCCGAAAACGGTGATTCTGAATACCGGATATATTTTTAAAACTGGCGCCATTGGCAGCCGAGTAAACGGGAAGTGACGTCATGACGTCGCTTCCGTGTTTACGATGAGGAGACTGGAATGACACCGATTACGGCTTCGTTCCAGTTCCTCCCCAGCAGCCAGAGCCGACGGATCTTTAATCGGTGCTCCCGATCGAGCGGGAGCACCGGTAACAGCGGCGAGAGGCGGCGGGAGGGGGGGACGTCCCCTCCCGCTCCTCCGGCATAACAGCCGAGCGGCTTTTAGCCGCATCGGTTGTTATGCCTGGATAGCCAATCGCCTGCTGTAAAAAACGGTACCGGGATGATGCCTGCAGGTGCGGGGGCATCATCCCGGTATACCCCCCGGAAGCCGAGTACGCAGATGTGCGTACGCTCGGCGGGAAAGGGTTAATCTACCAGCATGTCTTTGGAGTGCAGGAGGAAGCCCACACGGGCACAGGGAGAACATGCAAACTCCAGGCAGGTAGTGTCAAGCTAGGTGAGAGGGCTACCCGTTACACCACTGTGCCACCCTATTGCTGGCGGTATGTTTCGGGTCGTTGTCCTGCTGGAAGGTGAACCTCCGCCCCAGTCTCAAGTCTTTTGCCGACTCTAACAGGTTTTCTTCTTATATTACCCTGTATTTGGCTCCATCCATCTTCCCATCAACTCTGACCAGCTTCCCTGTCCCTGATGAAGAAAAGCATCCCCACCACATGATTCTGCCACCACCATGTTTCACGGTGGGGATGGTGTGTTCAGGGTGATGTGCAGTGTTAGTTTTCCGCCGCACATGGCGTTTTGATTTTAGGCCAAAAAGTTAAATTTTGGTCTCATCTGACCAGATCACCTTCTTCCACATGTTTGCTGTGTCCTCCACATGACTTCTCACAAACTGCACACAGGACTTCTTATGACTTTCTTCCACCAATGTCTTTCTTCTTGTCACTCTTCCATAAAGGGCAGATTTGTGGAGAGACGACTAATAGTTGTCCTGTGGACAGATTCTCCCCCCTGAGCTGTGGATCTCTGCAGCTCCTCCACAGTTACCATGGACCTCTTGGCTGCTTCTCTGATGAATGCTCTCCTTGCCCGGCCCGGTCAGTTTAGGTGGACGGCCATGTCTTGGTAGGTTTGCAGTTGTGCCCATACTCTTTCCATTTTCCGATGATGGATTGAACAGAGCTCCGTGAGATGTTCAAAGCTTGGGAGAATTTTTTATTACCTAACCCTGCTTTATACTTCTCCACAACTTTATCCCTGACCTGTCTATGGTGTTCCTTGGCCTTCATGATGCTGTTTGTTCACTGAGGTTCTCTAACAAATCTCTGAGGGCTTCACAGAACAGCTGTATTTATACTGAGATTAAACGGCACACAGGAGGACTCTATTTACTAATTAGGTGACTTCTGAAGGCAATTGGTTCCACTAGATTTTAGTTAGGGGTATCAGAGTAAAGGGGGCTGAATACAAAATGTACCCCACACTTTTCACATATTTGTAAAAAAAAAAAAAAAAAAAAACATTTATCATTTTCCTTCCACTTCACAATTATGTGCCACTTTGTGTTGGTCTATCACATAAAATCCCAATAAAACACATTTATGTTTTTTACATGAGAAAATGTGGAAAATTTCAAGGGGTGTGAATACTTTCGCAAGGCATGTACATGATCCACTTGCTGACCAAACCTTTTCTGACACTTTTTGTATAAGCAGTAGTAAAAATCTGTATTTTTTTTGCTAGAAAATTACTTACATTATAAATATTTTTTGAAAAGAGAATAAAATGGCAATTGGTGCAATTCTGTATGTCACACGGTATTTGCGCAATGTTTTAAAAATATAAAAAGATGATGTTATTCCGAGTAAATAGATACCTAACATGTCATGCGTTAAAATTGCGCACACTCGTGGAATGGCGACACACTTTAACCACTTCCGGACCACCGCACTCCGATTAAACGTCCTAACTTTGAAGTGGAATATCGTTGTTGTAGCAGCAGTTAGCTGCCCTAACCCCCGGTATCCTCTTTTTTTTTTTTTTTTCAAAAACATTTTATTGAGGATACATATCACAATGCAGAAAGTTCAAACAGTGCTTAATCAACAGTAGTCAAAAAAAAATGAATAAAAATTTCAATGGCATTTGTTACAACATATATGCGAACACAGGCGTCTTGAATGAAAGACAGGATATAATAGTAGACAACAGGATGCTATGCGTAACTATAAAGGGGAGCACTAGCAAAAGAAAATGTATCGTGTGACATTTATAAGGTAGCTAACTTGCTACCTGTGTATCATAGGTGTTTAATCGAGTCTCTGAGGATGTTTTGTGTGAAGTGGGCATCCCTGCCAAGGCATATCAATCGTTATGAGTATAGACAGAGGAAAATGACGACTCATGTAAATAACTATTGGAAAGTGTGTGTGTAACAAATCAACATGAATAATGAGCAAAATATAGAAGGGGTTTTGTAGATATCTGAATCCAGGGAGTCTAAGCGGTTATATGCTTTGACATAATAAATGATTTCATTTCAAGGGGTTAAATTCCTATGAAAGAGGTCTACGCCCCAATCCTAGCTGTCAGGTCTGCATAAGACGTTTATACTTATCAGAGGTCTGAAAGTGAATCCAACAGGCCCATGTAGTTGTGAACTTTGCAGGAGTATCATTGGCCTGGTGGATTAGGTCTTCCATAGTCATTACATTGTTAATGCATTGAAACCAATCCCGGAGTCGGGGGGGGTCATGGGAGCGCCACTTCCGTGGAATGCATGCTCTAGCTGCATTGACCATGTGCATGGCTAGAGACTTAAGGTAGGAATTGTTTGAGTGGTCTGAGTGATGCAGCAAGAATTGGGCCGGGGTGTACTCTAAATGGTAGGTCGTGACTTCTTCTATCGTTTTGTGTATTTCCGACCAATATGTTTGTATGGCCGGGCAGGACCACCAAATATGCAAAAAAGTTCCAGTTGCCGTGTTGCATCTCCAACACTTCTGGGAGATGGAGGGGTTAATTATGTGAAGTTTGTGGGGCGTAAGGGACCACCTGGAAGCTATTTTAAAGGCAGTCTCTTGTGTGTTGGCATTAACCGAACCCTTATGGACACATCTATAAATATGATCCCAGTCAATTTCAGAAACTTCCATTTGAAGGTCAGTAGACCATTTTTGCTGTATATGGAGGTTGTGCTTATCGCTGTCCTGAAACAGCAGTGGATATGTGTGCGAGATTAAGTGGCGTTGGGGTTCTTCCTTGTTGCATATTTCTTCAAAAGTAGTCAAAGCTCTGGACCATTGTGGTCTGGTTGTATGATTAAGTAGAAAATGGCGGATCTGTAGGTATGCCCATAATGGAAAGGTTTCTTGCTCTATGAGAGATGCCAAATCCTCCCTAGAGAGGATAACATTATCGCGGAAGAAATGTGTTGCTCTGACTGTCTTATATGGCCACCTTAGTGTTGGAAAGGAAGGGAGGATACCTGGAGGGTATCCTCTTTTTCAGCCGGTGGTCCGGTTTCCGATAATAGTGGACACTGCAGCGAATTTGCCGCAAGATCACTTTTATCGGCGGCAGGAGAGGGGCCCCATTTTATTCCCTAGGGTCTCTGCTAAAAAAGTATATATATAAAATGTTTGGGGGTCCTGAGTCATTTTCTAGCAAAAAAATAAAATTATTTTTACATGTAGGAGAGGAGTGTCAGAATTGGCTCAGGAGGCAAGGGGTTAACTTTCCTAAAGTGCGTCCGGCCTTTTCTCCTTCTTTAGGCTGATGAATTTTGTTGAATGAGCGTGTTGGAAAATTGTTGGCTGACTAGGATCTGCATCCATTCATTTTGGAAAAGGGTCAAGGACTTATTTTCCATGTCCCCCCCATAGGGCTGCCCATTGAAATAACAGATTTTCTAATGATTTTATGTCTAGTGCAGGGGTCTCCAAACTGGGGCCCATGGGTCGGATGTGGCCCTTTGCTTGACTTTATCCAGTCCTTGGGGTACTATTCACCAATGACGGGGCAATATTCATCCCACTGACACCAATGATGGGGCACTATTCATCCCACTGACACCAATGATGGGGCACTATTCCTTCCATTGACACCAATTATGGGGCACTATTCCTCCCACTGACATCAATTATGGGGCACTATTCCTCCCACTAACACCAATGATGGGGCACTATTCCTGCCACTGATACCAATGATGGGACACTATTCCTCCCACTGATACCCACGATGGGGCACTATTCCTCCCACTGATACCCACGATGGGGCACTATTTCTCCCACTGATACCAACGATGGGGCACTATTTCTCCCACTGATACCAATGATGGGGCACTATTCCTCCCACTGATAACAACGATGGGGCACTATTCCTCCCACTGATACCAATGATAGGGCACTATTCCTCCCACAGATACCAATGATAGGACACTATTCCTCCCACTGATGCCAATGATGGGGCACTATTCCTCCCACTGATACCAATGATGGGGCACTATTCGTTCCATTAACATCAATGATGGGGCACTATTCCTTCCACTGACACCAATGATGGGGCACTATTCCTCCCACTGATGCCAATGATGGGGCACTATTCCTCCCACTGATGCCAATGATGGGGCACTATTCGTTCCATTAACATCAATGATGGGGCACTATTCCTTCCACTGACACCAATGATGGGGCACTATTCCTCCCATTGATACCAATGATGGGACACTATTCTTCCCACTGATACTAATGATGGGACACTATTCCTCCCACTGACACCAATGATGGGGCACTATTTCTTTCATTGACACCAATGACGGGGCAGTATTCCTTCCATTAACACCAATGATGGGGCACTATTCCTCCCGCTGACCTCAACGATGGGACACTATTCCTCCCACTGATACCAATGATGGGGCACTATTCCTCCCCCTGACAACAATGATGGGGCAATATTTCTCCCACTGATACTAATGATGGGGCAATATTTCTCCCACTGATACTAATGATGGGGCAATATTCCTCCCACTGACATCAATGATGGGGCACTATTCCTCCCACTGACACCAATGATGGGGCACTATTCCTCCCACTGATACCAATGATGGGACACTATTCCGCCCACTGACACCAATGATGGGGCACTATTCCTCCCACTGACAACAATGATGGGGCACTATTCCTCCCACTGACACCAATGATGGGGCACTATTCCCCCCACTGATACCAATGATGGGACACTATTCCGCCCACTGACACCAATGATGGGGCACTATTCCTCCCACCGACACCAATGATGGGGCACTATTCCTCCCACTGACACTAATGATGTAATTTTCAAAAGTTTCAAGGGCAGTAAACTGGCCCTTTGTTTAGAAAGTTTGGAGACCCCCGCTCTAGTGTATGGCCACCATTAGGCTTGGAATCATGTACATGACTAGTCACTCCACCCTGACATCTCACCTGCAGTTGACTCCTCCTCTCCAAAAGATGGCGGTGTAGCGCCTCTCTCTCCGTCTCAGCCGCAGCGACGTCTCTCAGAAGTAGTTTGGTTCTGTCATCGCCCAGCACGCTGTGTATACCATCCTTCTTCACCGCCAGGCCTGCCAGGCCTTCTTTGATCATGCTACTCTCCTCCAGAACTTTCTAAAAAAAAAAAAAGAAATATCATTACTATTATTATTCTTAGGTCTCAAAAAAGAGGAAATGAAAATGTGTTACTCAAAGTATTTTTTTTTAAAACCAACAAACCCTGCTGTGATCAGCGAGAAGTGGGCGGACCTTTATGTTTTATCTCTTCTAGAAACTGCCAAACTGACACTAGTTTTTTTGTTTGTTTTAGTTTTGTATTTTATTTTATACATTTTTTTTACCATTTAAAAAAAAAAATATTTACATTTTTTTTTTATTATAATATTTTACCCCCGGGGGTGTTGGTGAAATAACAGGCCTCTGGTGTTCCACCTTTGACACAGCGAAAAGAGATTGAGGACACAGCTCTCCATCTCTGCAGCCTCAGCTGCACAGAGTGAATGGACAGGAATAGCTCTGCACAGAAGTTTCCTGTTCATTCACAAACTGAAGCATAGGAAACACAGTTTACTATGCATTAGTAATCAATGTGGATCACTGACTTTATTCATTATGACAAGCAAGGGGCCGGCAAATGACACATACCAGACCCTTATCGGAGCATGCAGCCTGGCAGGTCAGGAAAGGGGAGGGGAATGAGCGCCCCCCCCCCCCATCTGAACTATACCAGGCTACATGCCCTCAACATAGGGGTGGGTGCTTTTGGGTGTGGGGGGCTTTGCCATGTTAATGGGGACAAGGGCCTCTTCCTAACAACCCTGGGTGGTGTAGGAGTTTGTGGGCAAGGGGGCTCATCTGGATCTGGATGCCCCCTTTAACAAGGAGACCACTAGATCCCGCATCCCCCCCATGTGAATGAGTTGGGGTATTGTACCCCTACTCATTCACCCAAAAAAAAAAAAAAAGTAGTGTTACAAGACACAGGGGATGGTTTTTGACAAGTCCTTTAATGAAAATTGTACCGGACAATCCCGCCGTTTTTTTCCTACTTTTTGTCTGCTTTTTTTTTTACAATCAGCTGTCAGCCGGGAAGCCGGCTGACAGCTGATTGTTATCGGTTTTTGACAGCTGACGAGTTATCAGTTGTTAAGGATGCGGCGGTCGGCTCCCTGGCCCACTCCTTAGCAACTAGCTCAATGCGGTAAATTACCGCAAATTAATGCGGTAATTACCGCCAAATCAAACAAATACTGCATGCGGTATTTAAATTCTTTGTGAGTTGAACACTTTCCCAATTGTTACTGCATGCTGTAATTTACCGCTTAGGATTAACCGCTTTAACTCTAATGCCCCATACACACGGTTGGAAATTCCGATGGAAAAAGTCCGATCGGATTATGTTGTCAGAAAAACCGATCGTGTGTTTGGGCTCTATCGGACTTTTTCTGTCGGAATTTCCGACGGTAAAAGTTTGAGAGCTGGATCTAAAATTTTCCGATAACAAAATCCGATCGGATTTTTTCCGATCACGTGTAGAGAATTCCGACGCACAAAGTGCCACGCATTCTCAGAAAAAAATTGGAGATGAAAGCTATTGGCTACTGGCCTCTACGTAGTCCCATCATACGTTTTGTACGTCACCTCGTTCCGAACGATCGGATTTCCTGACAACTTTGTGCAACCGTGTATATGCAAGACTAGTTTTGGCCAAAATCCATCAGAAAAAAATCAGATGGATTTTGTGGTCGGAATGTCCGACCGCGTGTATGGGGCATTAGTGAATCGACCCCCCCAAAGGCATCCCCGACTCACCTCAATACGGTCCAGGGCTTCGGGATTACTAGATCCATTGTTGGCTGCAACAGTGGTGGAGTCCAGGATGCTCTCGGCGATCGGTTTCCAGTAGAGGAATTCCCGTAGAGGGTTCTGGAACAACTGCCGCAGCTCAGATTCTGTGTCGGTGCTGAGCTTGAATGCTTTGCTTTTTACCCTGTAGGAATAAAATTGTGGGGAAAAAAAAAAAACACCCCAACACTTTTATCAATAGTTTTATTATTTATAATAATTAATACACAAAAGAAAATAAAACAGCATAAACTATAATGGAAGAGTGCCCCTAGTGGCTAAATTCCTCAGTAATTTTTTTTTTTAAAGAATTAAAATGTATCTAAAACTAAAAGTACAAAAATGTAATACATTGTATCTCAGCAGTTCTTATATTTGATGGCTGCATTTATTTTATTTTCACAGGATTGAAAAAATAAATAAAAATTTTCCCTGATGATTCTGCTGGTAACACATTTTTTTGTCTTGGGGTGACAATGCTAATTCACTGCAGTGTATAGGAGGAGCACACTTGTCATCCTGATACAGAAAGTGTTTTTTTTAAGGGCAAACAAGGCTTTCTTTAAATTATATTGTCTTGCGGCTATGTCTTTTTTTTTTTTTTTTGCAATCCTTAGATAATTAAACGCAACAAAACTTAACACCTTTTTTTTTTATATATATATTTTTTTATTTTTTTAGCAGAGATAGCTTAAAAATAAATAGTGTTACGGCAGATAAAAAGTGCACATTTTATTCTATAACGTGTTTAAAATTACACTAAAATTATGATTCTAGTACAAAGCATTGTAAAATTATTTGTCTATGAAATAAAGTATTTTTTTTTTTTCAATTTTGCAATCTTCCCCTCACTCGGTAGCCAGCCAAGCATGGTGGGAGCGGATGCAATCGTCTCTGCCGCTACCGACGGGTCCGGTAAGTGGCAGAGACCCCTGGAGCACGGCGGGAAGGGGTGGGCCCTCTCACACCCCCAATAAAAGTGATATTGCGTCGAATCCGCTCGCTGAAGAAGAGGATACTGGGGTATCCATACTGGTTACTGGCGTAACAACGGTAATTCTCTTCAAAGAGCTGATGTAAGACTGCAGTGGGCAGTCTGTAAGTAATTAAAAAAACGCAAAATTGAAAAAAAAAAACTATTTCATAGTTAAAGAGGAAGTAAACCCTGATGGGTTTACTTCCTCTTTTTTTCCCTGCAAAGGTAAAGCATAATGGACTACTATGCATCGCATAGTAGCTCATTATGTGTCACTTACCTGACACAGGAGCCAGCGAAGTCGCCGCTGTCACCTGTAGTCCGCCGCATCCATCTTGGTTGTGGCGTCTCTCGCAGCTCCGACGAATGACAGCAGAGAAGCCGCGATGACGTCACTCCCGCGCATGCGCACGGGAGTCGCGTCTCGGAGCTCCGACGCTGCCATTCGGCGGAGCCGCGATGACGTCACTCCCGCGCATGCGCACGGGAGTCGACAAATTAGGCAAATCCATTCTTGGACTTGCCGCATTTAGTGCGCCTGCGCGCCGCTGTCTACCATATAGGTTTAGGAGATATTACTTGGACCTACAGGTAAGCCTTAATCTAGGCTTACCTGTAGGTCAAAGTTGTTTGGAAGGGTTTACTTCCATTTTAAATAAATAAAAAATGTTTTATATATATATATATATATATATATATATATATATATATATATATATATATATAATGTTTAGGGGTTCTAAGTAATTTTTCTAGCAAAAAAAATGATTTTAACTTGTAAGCACCGAGTCTGAAAAATAGGCCCAGCCCTTTAAGTGATTATAAACACTCGTTTTTTGTTTTGTTTTTTAAACAGAGGAACATTTTTTTATTTTTTAAATACAATTTTTACTTGCCTGGCTGCTTTAAATTTCATGTGCAGATCTAAGTTCATTCCTTTGATCTGCAGATGAATGAACAGAATGATACAAAAGTAACAATGTCTGACTGCTTTTTTGACAGCTACAGCTGCTGACATCTTCTTGAATACACAGCAATGCCGCATTTGATTAATCAAAGTCAACATTTGCTGTATACTGAGATGGAGGGAGAGTCCTAGAAGCAGGGCAGAGAGACTGGACATGCTACACATGCCCTCTGTACAACGATTAGGTATTTTTGGGCATGTGTAACATGCCCAAAGTCTGCAAATATTTAATATAGATTTAACCCCCATCAAAGGTCAGTGACTCCGAGAGGCCCACACAAAGTTTAGCCACAACAATATCACTCATTTGCTTATGAAGACAATTTTTACACAATATTTTATAGTAGAGATATTTTTGTTTGGTGCAGAAATCTAATAAATAACCTTTCTCATATTTTTTTCTAAGCTGCCAAAAGCAAAAGTGCTCTTACCGTTGGTACTCGCGCATCGCTGCAATGACGCTGTCAGACAGAGGTTGGATGTCTTTGGAGAATTTGAAGAGGTCCTTCAACTGCACTTTAACTCTTTCCGCCTTGGCCTCTAACCCCCCCAGGGCCGACTTAGTGACCTAAGGATGAATACGAGGTTAGTGTGATATCATTTGGTCATTTCAATGAGTTCATTGCCTGTCCAAAAGTTCCACCCCATTCCACCCTCCCCCAGCATCCTTTTAAAAAGTTTTGAGCACCCAGGGGGCAGGAAGGATTGGCAATCATGTGACCACTGTGATTGGCTGTCACAGTGGTCACATGGTGGGGAACCGGTCCTGCCAGCTACCTATCGGAACATTCTTTCACCGCTCAATCTCTGTGCTGGGAGTGTGCAGTGAGCGCGCTCCCAGCACAGAAACATCGACCGCCCAGTAACGCATGTGTGCGCTGTGTGGGTGTTGAGGCTCTCCCTACTCCTGCTACACATACAGTGGGGGGAAAATAATGATTTGATCATCTGCAGATTGTGTAAGTTTGCCAACTTACAAAGAAATGAAGGGTCTGTGATTTTTATCATAGGTGTATTTTAAATGATAGAGACAGAATATCAACCAAAAATCCAGAAAAACACACATAATACAAATGTAGTTGCAGTTCAGTGAGTAAAATAAGTATTTGATCTCCAAGTAAAACATGGATTTTGGTCCCCTCTTCTTTACAGATCTTCTCTACATCCATAAGGTTTCTTGGCTGTCTCTTGGCAACTCAAAGTTTCAGCTCCTCCATAAATTTTCTACAGGATTAAGGTCTGGAGACTGGCTGGGCCACTCCATGACCTTAATGTGCTCCTTGAGCCACTCCTTTGTTGCTTTGGCGGTATGTTTTGGGTCATTCTCATGCTGGAAGACCCACCCATCTTCAGTGTTCTGGCTGAAGATGGGTGGGTAAGAGTGGTAATCCACTCTTGCTATCCAGCGACGGATGATCATCTCTCCCGGGTCCAGCGATGGCTGATCTGATCAGCGACGGGTGATTTTCAGTCCAGCGCAGTCCATCCATGCATCCATCTTCTGTCTCCACTGTCGGAGACACTGTGGGATCCCAGCACCTGACGTTTCTTATATTAGGAGGAGCCACCCGTCACCTGACCCCGCCCCCTCTGACGCTAGTAAGGAAAGCCAGGGCTTCCCCCATGACGTATGGGTGACCCCGCCCCCTCTGATGTAACGGAAACCGATAGTGGAGACAGAAGATGGATGCATGGATGGACTGCGCTGAACTGAAAATCACCCGTCGCTGATCAGATCAGCCATCACTGGACCCCAGAGAGATGATCATCCATCGCTGGATAGCAAGAGTGGATTACCACCGCTGGAATCTTTTTTATTTATTTAATTTTTTTTTAATAAAGGAATTTTTCAATGGATAAAGGGTCTGGTATGGATATTTAGGGGGACCCCCACGTCAATTTTTTTTTTATTTGACGCGGGGTTCCCCTTAATATCCATACCAGACCTAAAGGGCCTGGTAATTGAATTTGGGGGAACCCCACGCTTTTTTTTTATTAATGATTTTCAATGAGTGTTCTCTGTATTATGGAGCCGACAATTCATTATAGCCACGAGTTTTTTTAAAAGACTTTTTTTCCTGCACAAATGACACTTTGTGCAGGGACAGTTCTAAGCACGGGAAACATGCGCCCCTTCACAGGCATACTATACACACCCCCCAGGTACAAAATTTAAAGGAATATTACACTTTTATTGTTTCACTTTTAATCATTATTAAAATCACTGCTCCCGAAAAAACGTCCGTTTTTAAAACTTTTTTTTGCATTGATCCATGTCCCCTGGGGCAGGACCCGGGTCCCCAAACACTTTTTAGGACAGTAACTTGCATATTAGCCTTTAAAATTAACACTTTAGATTTTGAATGTTCGAGTCCCATAGACTTTAATAGGGTTCTAAAGTTCACAAGAAGTTTAGGTCTGTTCACAGGTTCTGGTGCGAACTGAACCAGGGGGTGTTCGGCTCATCCTTAGTCTCCATAAAGAGGACCTGTCACCTGTCCATGCTATTACATTACACAGGCTGCTCGTTGTCACCTCCTGAATGCCTGTGGGTCACATCTGTACCACACTCTGAAAAGCAATCCACTCTGGACTTTTCAGAGAGTGACGTTAAGTGAGCCCTAAGAATATTATCATAGTTTTCACAATATTTGCCTTAATTCACAGAATAATCTCCTTGGGGTGCTGTGTTAGCCTGGGAAAAAAATAAATTAAGTGCTAAATGCATTTTAGGCAGAAATGTACTCAGTATTCACTCCCCCCATCTCGGCGTGGTTTCTGGGCTCAGCACATTGCTGGACTTTACTTGAGCAGATTTCTTATCTAATCTTTTTTTACCATAATGGTTGTAGACATGTCATTGAGAGTGTGGGGAGGATCTGTAAAGTGCACTTCAAGTTTTCTTTTAAGCAAAAAAACCCGACCCTTCCCCCGCCTTATCCAGAAATAAATACACAGTTGGGGTTTAGCTCTGCCTGTGGCTGTCAGTCTTGTGGTGTCTCATAAAACTTGTAGTCCCACAACAGAAATATACAATAGAGTGATGGAGATGCTAGAGATACAATAGAGTGTTGGAGATGCTAGAGATACAATAGAGTGCTGGAGATGATAGAGATACAATAGAGTGTTGGAGATGATAGAGATACAATAGAGTAATGGAGATGATAGAGATACAACAGAGTCATAGAGATGATAGCGATACAATACAGTGATGGAGATGATAGAGAGTTACAATAGAGTGTTGGAGATGATAGAGATAAAATAAAGTGTTGGAGATAATAGAGATACAATAGAGTGTTGAAGATGATAGAGATACAATAGAGTGATGGAGATGATAGAGATAAAATAAAGTGTTGGAGATGATAGAGATACAATAGAGTGATGGAGATGATAGATAGATACAATAGAGTGATGGAGATAAAATAAAGTGTTGGAGATGATAGAGATACAATAGAGTGTTGGAGATGATAGAGATAAAATAAAGTGTTGGAGATGATAGAGATACAATAGAGTGTTGGAGATGATAGAGATACAATAGAGTGTTGGAGATTATCAAGATACAATAGAGTGTTGGAGATGATAGAGATAAAATAAAGTGTTGGAGATGATAGAGATACAATAGAGTGATGGAGATGATAGAGATAAAATAAAGTGTTGGAGATGATAAAGATACAATAGAGTGTTGGAGATGATAGAGATAAAATAAAGTGTTGGAGATGATAAAGATACAATAGAGTGATGGAGATGATAGAGATACAATAGAGTGTTGGAGATGATAGAGATACAATAGAGTGTTGGAGATTATCAAGATACAATAGAGTGATGGAGATGATAGAGATACAATAGAGTGATGGAGATAAAAGTGTTGGAGATGATAGAGATACAATAGAGTGTTGGAGATGATAGAGATAAAATAAAGTGTTGGAGATGATAGAGATACAATAGAGTGTTGGAGATGATAGAGATACAATAGAGTGTTGGAGATTATCAAGATACAATAGAGTGATGGAGATGATAGAGATAAAATAAAGTGTTGGAGATGATAAAGATACAATAGAGTGTTGGAGATGATAGAGATACAATAGAGTGTTGGAGATGATAGGATAAAATAGAGTGTTGGAGATTATCGAGATACAATAGTGATGGAGATGATAGAGATAAAATAAAGTGTTGGAGATGATAAAGATACAATAGAGTGATGGAGATGATAGAGAGATATTATAGACTAGAGCATGGGTGCTCAACCTGTGGCCCTCCAGCTGATGCGGAACTACAAGTTGGCATTGCAAGGCTGAACAGTTACAAACATGACTTCAAAATGCAAAGGCATGATGGGACCTGTAGTTCCATAACAGCTGGAGGGCCACAGGTTGAGATCCCCTGCTATAGAGTGTTCGAGATGATAGATACAAAAGAGTGATGAAAATTATAGAAATATACAATAGAATGTTGGAGATGGTAGGGATACAATAGAGTGATGAGGATGATAGAGAAATGGTCATTGGAAAGAATTAACCCCCTTTTCAGCTAAAAAGATCAAAGGTGTCAGTGGGAACTTATCTGAGAGGCGCCCATTGCTCATTACTCAAGGAACCCCTAGAAACCGATGGAGGAACCTTAGCTAAGAAACCCTGTTATAGAGATCATAGAGAGATACAACAGAGTGGTTAAGATGATAGGGAGGTGCTAAAGGTTGCCTATCCTTGGACCAGAGTGACCAGTGAAGAACACACCTTCTGTGAGTATAACAGGGAGAGATGTATAAATAGCTGAGGTATGTTGCTGATGCCCTTTGGTTGATGACGGCACTTAGAAGTTTACAGCACCAACACACTTGGAAAAAGTTGACCATTGTTGACTGCAGAGTGTCAAGAGTGTCAGGGAGAGGAGGAGAAGCCGGCTTTCAACTGCTACAGAGAGAGCCATACAGGGGATCGGTTCCAGTAACTGCCCTCCCACCAGACCGATCGCTATCCCCACCCACATCTGATTTCTCCTTTTGCCTGGGCCCCCCTGCAGGGCCGGATTAACATAGGGGCTATTGGAGCTGCAGCTCCAGGCCCCTTTCTCAAGATAGGCCCATTTGCCCAAAAAAAAAAAAAAAAAAAAAAGATTGACTTCGAGGATTGTAGCTCGGCGATCAGGAGTCACAGAGACCCCACATTTGGGGGGTATGTAGCTAAAGATCCACTCCTCCAGCACTGGTTAAAATATGGGGCTGCTATCATCTATGATTCCGGAGATACGGGGCTCCTTGCGCAGCCTGTCAGAATCTACATACAGAGCGGCCAGTTTAAACACAATCTGGAACACTCTGCAGCAGACCAAGAGGATGAACTCTCAGTGCTTATAATAATTATTTGTATATTACTTATGATAATTAACCCCTTGCCACCCAGGCCCATTCTGAGACTTCTCTCCTACATGTAAAAATCATCATTTTTTTATGCTAGAAAATTACTCAGAACCCTCAAGCATTACATATTGTTTTAGCAGAGACCCTATGGAATAAAATTGTGGTCTTTGCAACTTTTTATGTTACATGACATTTGCGCAGCAATTTTTCAAACTTTTTTTTTGGAAAGAAACAGTTTCATTCATTAAAAAAACCCACTAAAGTTAGCACTATTTTTTGTTGTGTACTAAGTGATGCTTTAAATTTTTTTACAGGTTACACGTTTAGAGTTACAGAGGAGGTCTAGTGCTAGAATTATTGCTCTCACTCTAATGATCGTGGCGTATGTAATCTGTGTGTATCTGGCTCTGATACTAACCAGTGCCTACCCAGGGACTGACTAGTATCTCTCCCCAGCCTGTCCCCACACACCCTCTCACCTGCTGACCTGTGAATGGGGCGATCACTCCCGCAGTGTTATTGTGTTCTGCCAGTGAATACAATGATTAGTGTTGCTAACTATAGTTGGCAGCACTGATTGTTTTTGGGAAAACCTGACAGGCTGGTTGTACTCAAGTCGGTTAATAGGTTGACTTGTGTAAAACCAGCTATCCCATATATAGATCGACTATGGCTGGTCTCTGCTTAATTGGTGTAATTTCAATCCATGTATGGCCCGATTAACCACTACGCAGTCCCTAAACATCCTTCCACAAACCTTTACATTTTTCCTTCCCAGATTACTTCATCCTCCTCTCCCATACATAGTGCCCACTGTCATACTCTCCACACTTCTCTCCTATACATAGTGCCCACTGTCATACCCTTCACACTCCTCTCCTGTACATACTACTCACTGTCATACCCTCCATACTCCTCTCCTATACATAGTGCCCACTGTCATACCCTCCACACTTCTCTCCTATACATAGTGCCCACTGTCACACCCTCCACACTCCTCTCCAGTACATACTACTCACTGTCATTCCCTCCATACTCCTCTCCTATACATAGTGCCCAGCGTCATACCCTCCCTCCACACCCCTCTCCTGTAATTACTGCTTACTGTCCTACTCTCCACACTTCTCTCCTGTACATAGTGCCCACTGTCATACCCTCCACACTCCTGTACATATTGCTCACTGTTATACCCTCCACACTGTTCTCTTATACATAGTGCCCAATGTCATACCCTCTACACTCCTCTGCTGTGCATACTGCCCACTGTCATACCCTTCACACTCCTCTCCTGTACATAGTGCCTTCTACCATACCCTCTGCACTCCTCTCCTGTACATAGTGCCCACTGTTAGACCCTCCACATTCCTCTCCCTCACCTGCACATACTTCCCACTTTTATACCATCCATACTCCTCCCTATGCCTCTTACCCACAAAAACTGTTCTTTAAAATTATACTGAATATCCTCAACGTTACCAGCTCTAGAATGGGCACTTTTGTCAGTTCAAATAAAGGAAATCTCACAGTCCTCATATTTGTTCTGCCCCATTATTAGTATTTATTTAATTTTGTAATTACTATTGTGATGTATAGAGGAACACGGGGGATGTCAGCTATTCTAAAATATAGCAATTGTAAAAAAACGTTCCTGAAAATATTTTTGAAATGTTGACAACTATGCACTTAGGCACTGCCCAAGGGCCACAGGGTCAGTAGGGGGCCCCATGAGAGGCTCCTGTGATATTAAAGCAGTAGTAAACTTTTCGAACATTACTACTTTTTAGAGGCCCTGGGGTAGGTTATGCCATAATGTACAAGTATGCCCAGCATATTAGCACATTAGGGTACACTTAAATTGTCAGACTGAGCCCTCCAGTGCTGTGCTGTGATCAACCGGCGGGGCCCCGGGCACTTTCATCTTCACCCGGTCTTCCTTCTGGGTTCTGTGCCTTGGTCACTTGCCTTGGCCAGGCTGCATTGATGTCATTCCCACACATGCTCATGTGCATCCTCTTTCTCTCACCCCCCCCCCCCCCTTTCTCTCTCATCCTCGATCCCTTACCCCTCACACCTCTTTCATCCCCTTTCTCTCTCTCTCATCCTCCCTCTCTCTCTTTAATTTAATTTGTTATAACAAAAAAATGTTTGCATTTTTATTTACTTATTGTTTATAAAAGGCCCTACCAAAATCCTCAGCACCAGGCCCATGATGTTCTTAATCTGGCCCTGCCCCCCTGCTGGCCCAGGCCCCATACAAGAGGACCAGTGGTACCCCCTTATTTGCAGCCCTGTGCAGCCCATTATTCTTTTGATACTCAGTGGATTGAACGAGGAGCATGGGAAAGCACCCAAGACTTTTGGGGACTGTGTAGAGGATGCGGGCACTTGTGGTGGTGTTATCTTCAACATTCTCTTCTAACCAATGTTGACTGCACTTGCAATACTAAGCACTGTGTATGATGGCACAGCCAGTCTGATTGACTGTGGGAAAGGGCAGGAGGGCGGGTATAGGATAGGTGGAGGGCAGGAGTGGCAGATATAGGAAAGGATTGGCATTCATGCAAGGTAGCTCATGGATACCACTAACAGTCATTAGAAACTGAACTTGACAACAACTCTTCTGCTCCCAAATGTCATGAATGCCCAATGCAATCCAGACCAATGAGGAATGGTTTACTTACGTTGAGTGTTTTCCAAAGCGCTATGAGTTCCTCTTCACTCTTCACCTTCTCTCCGCACTCCAGGCTCTCCTCCAGTCTCTGCACGGCCTTCCTGAACTCGTTGATGTTGGCCTCCAGTTGATGGGCCAGTTGGGAGAAGGCATTCTCTGAGTTGTAGGTCTTCAGCAATCCCTCTTCTTCTTCATCATTCATGATCTTCAGTTCAGCCAAAGTCCGGCGCAGCTCTTCCAGCTCTTTGCAAATCTTTTCAGCACCCAGGGGTGACGTATCTTTAATGACCTCCGCCGACTTCTCCTCCAGAAGTTCTAACTGTTTCTTGCCAATCTCGACATCTTGCCCGATTTCCTGCAACAAGGAGGAGAAGACATGAACCTGTCTATGGTATAATGCAGGACAACCCATACAAATATTAATGGCTATAAATAAAATAAAAAAACAATATGCCCCAATGAGGGGAAATGCATGTCTAGCAGAACTCCCATGATGCTGTGCTCCTGTAGAGGTAGGATAGTTACTGCCACCTTGTGGGATCAGTGATGGCTTTCAGAGCTCTTGGCTGGTGCTACTAATAGACTTTGACTTTGCTCCACCCTCCTGTGTCCTGGATGAGGTGTGTATTGTGTGTTGTACACTCCATACACACCCTTCTGACTGACAAAACAAATGTCTAATGACATTCCAGAGGTGACAGGGAAGAAAGATAGGGCACCCTTCGCCGAATGACTGGAGACATGTCATCATTCCTACCTGGGCATAGGATGTAACCATAAGTCGAAGGTTGCAATGGGGCCCCGTGCACATCAGTCTGAAGATACACTAGATTACCAAAAGTATGGGAACGCCTGCCTTGACACGCACATGAATTTTAATGGCATCCCAGTCTTAGTCCGTATGATTCAAAATTGAGTTGGCCCACCCTTTGCAGCTATAACAGCTTCAACTCTTCTGGGAAGGCCGTCCACAAGCTTTAGGAGATGTGTCTATGAGAATGTTTGACCAATCTTCCAGAAGAGCATTTGTGAGGTTTTTTGATTTTGGACGAGAAGGCCTGGCTCGCAGGCTCTAATTCATCCCAAAGGTGTTCTATCAGTTTGAGGTCAGGACCCTGTGCAGGCCAGTCAAGTTACTCCACCCCATACTCGCTCATCCATGTCTTTTTTGCCCTGGCCTTTTTTTTTTCAAAATTTTCGGTCTTATTTTTGTTTATAGCGCAAAGAATAAAAACCGTAGAGGTGATCAAATACCACCAAAGGAAAGCTCTATTCGTGGGAAAAAAAGTACATTAATTTTATTTGGGTATAGCGTCAACTTTCATTTAAAGTAACGCAGTGCCTTATTGCAAAAAGTGGCTTGGTCATGCATGAAGGGGGTAAATCTTCCTGGAGGTCAAGTGGTTAAAAGGATGCCTTGAATTTAACTTGCAAACAATGAAAAGGCACATTTCGGGTTTCACACTCACTTGCAGCATGTTCAGTCTGGTCTCTGTGGAGTCTGAGGCCGACCCGATACAGCACTTTAACTTCTCTATGACCCCATTCAGCCAGGACTTGAAGAGGTTGACTTCCTTCTCGTAGGCTTCATGATCTCTCCAGATCTTCTCCAGATGCTTCGTCCTCTCCTAGAACCACCAAACAAAGCAATCAGTGACAATGCGCGCATGCAGAAAATGCGATCAGAGGTCATTATAGTAATATTCCTGGTATAATTTTATCAACTGCCAGCCTGCACAATTATTCCTTTCCTAATCATTGTGAAGGTCCAATAAGGCCTTTATCTAATTTCGCAAATTCCATGGCTCATTGCCTTCTATGGGAACGCACCTGAACTGCCCAGCTGATCGTTTTTGTAACACAAATTCGATCAGAAAAAAAAAACAGCGTTGGGTCCCCCCAATCCATACCAGGCCCTTATCCGAGCATGCAGCCTGGTAGGCCAGGAAAGGGGGTGGATGAGTGCGTGTCCCCTCCTGAACTATACCAGGCCACATGCCCTCAACATGGGGGGGGAGGGTTTTGGGGGCCCCCTCCCACCCCAAAGCATCTTGTCTCCATGTTGATTAGGGACAAGGGCCTCTTCCTCACAACCCTGGCCGGTGGTTTTGGGGGTTTGCGAGTGCAGGGGGAACCCAGATCCCAGCCCCCCCCATGTAAATGAGGTAAAGGGGTATATAGTACCCTTACCCATTCACCAAAAAAAGTGAGTAAAGACATAACACAAGTTTTTGACATTTCCTCCTCCCCCCCCGATGTAAATCCATCATCAGTCACGCTGCCCGCCACCAACGCCAACCCAGAAAAAAAAAAGAAGCTCTGCTTGTGTCGAAGGTTCCCACCATCTTCCTGCTCCGCCGTCTGACAGTTCTTAAATAGCTAAGGGGTGGAGCCACCCGGCAACGTCACCTTGTGGCACTGCCCCCGTGACGTCACCGACCCAGCAAGCATCGGAAACCACGCTGACAGCTGATGAGTCATCTGTTGTTAAGGATGCGGCAGGTGGCTTCATGGCCCCACTGCCTAACAATCAGCCAGATGGCCACCGGATCCAAATTTTTTTATCTGAACCACATCTAAAATCGCAGCTGAACAGCTGCTTTGGGAAGTCACACAAGACATGTGCGGACCAAGCACTCTAAACAGCGGTTCTCCTACACACAGATCTAATGATTTAGATAGGGGACAGCCCCCCTCCTAGGGACAGCCCCCCTTCAAGGGACAGCCCCCCTCCAAGGGACAGCCACACCCCTCCAAGGGACAGCCACACCCTCCAAGGGACAGCCACACCCCTCCAAGGAAAAGCCACACCCCTCCAAGGGGCAACCCCCCTCCCAGGGACAGCCCCACCCCTCCAATGGACAGCCCCCTTCAAGGGACAACCACACCCTCCAAGGGACAGCCACACCCCTCCAAGGAAAAGCCACACCCCTCCAAGGGACAGCCCCCCTCCAAGGGACAGCCCCACCCCTCCAAGGGACAGCCCCCTTCAAGGGACAGCCACACCCTCCAACGGACAGCCACACCCCTCCAAGGAAAAGCCACACCCTCCAAAGGACAGCCCCCCATAGGGACAGCCCCCTCCAAGGGAAAGCCCCACCCCTCCAAGGGACAGCCCCCCAAGGCACAGTCCCTCTCCAAGAGACAGCCCCACCCCTCCAAGGGACAGCCCCCTTCAAGGGACAGCCACACCCTCCAAGGGACAGCCACACCCCTCCAAGGAAAAGCCACCCCCCTCCAAGGGACAGCCCCACCCCTCCAAGGGACAGCCCCCTTCAAGGGACAGCCACACCCTCCAATGGACAGCCACACCCCTCCAAGGAAAAGCCACACCCATCCAAGGAAAAGCCCCCATAGGGACAGCCCCCTCCAAGAGAAAGCCCCAACCCTCCAAGGGACAGCCCCCCTCCAAGAGACAGCCCCAACCCTCCAAGGGACAGCCCCCCTCCAAGAGACAGCCCCACCCCTCCAAGGGACAGCCCCCTTTAAGGGACAGCCACACCCTCCAAAGGACAGCCACACCCCTCCAAGCAAAAGCCACGCCCCTCCAAGGGACAGCCCCACCCCTCCAAGGGACAGCCCCCTTCAAGGGACAGCCACACCCTCCAACGGACAGCCACACCCCTCCATGGAAAAGCCACACCCCTCCATGGAAAAGCCCCCCCATAGGGACAGCCCCCTCCAAGGGAAAGCCCCACCCCTCCAAGGGACAGCCCCCCAAGGCACAGTCCCCCTCCAAGAGACAGCCCCACCCCTCCAAGAGACAGCCCCCTTCAAGGGACAGCCACACCCTCCAAGGGACAGCCACACCCCTCCAAGGGAAAGCCCCACCCCTCCAAGGGAAAGCCCCACCCCTCCAAGGGACAGCCCCCCTCCAAGGGACAGCCCCCCTTCCCCCCTCCAGTAGCAAAGATGGAAACACCTTAATGAAGACCTAGCATGAGATATAATGTATCTTTTCATGGTAAGTGCACAGGACTCTCCCGACAATGCCTTCATCTGCTTTGATCTCCAGAAAGACAACACCATCTTTATTCAGGCATCATCCAGGGTCACCATCTACTCCCTGGACTGCGATGCAGGCTCAGAGAAGACACAATGATGTAAATCCTGATGCCAGCGCAGTTCTTGGCTGAGCTCACCAATGTCTGACACACATGAGAGGAGTTCCCCTTTATATTACCTAGAGTTCCACTTTATGGGAAATGATGAAATCTGATTGGAGAGAATCTTTGTATCTGAAGGGAACCTTTCTCGGAGTTCATTGTTCCTTACACAATGAGACATGCGGCTTGGCAGTACACGGTGGGACAATGAACACGATCTTCCCTGAAAGGCACTAAAACTAAATCCAAACAGACAGGACGCTGTGCAAACAGGCTAGACGGAAGCTTGAACTGCGGCCAAAGCAAAGCATTTCTCTGGTAGAGTTCCAGAAAGTTGTAAATGGAGGAGCAGGTGCCGACTCCCGGCGAGGAGATGTGAGTCAACCAGCAAGAATCCGGCGGCTCAGGTGATGAAGAGCACAGACGCTGATAATGGGGGGTCATTAGAGTGTGAGCCATGCGGGGTTCTCAGCACTGTATAGGATCTGATACATTGTGTTATCCAACATGGCGCTTTGTTACTGTATTTTATTTTATTTATTTTATTTCAGTTCTTTATTTATGTTATTTTATTGTGGCCCTTTATTTATATTGTTGTATTTTGTTTTATTTATTTACTTATTTTTTTGTATTTTATTTATTTCAGTTCTTTAGTTATCCTGTTCTATTTTTTTCCCGTTCTTTATTTATGCTGTTTTATTTTATTTTATTTATTTCTTAAATTTCTTTATTTATTTTATTTTAGTTCTTTATTTTTTGTTAATGCATTTTATGTTAGTTCTTTATTTATGTTATTATATTTTATTTTATTTTAGTTCTTTATGTATGCTGTTGTATTTTATTTTAGTTCTTTATTTATGGTACAGAAAGAAGGTTTATGGAAGGGACTTTTGGAAAGGCACCACTATGACAAATATAAAAAAAAAAATAAAAAATACAAATATAGTTTTATTAAATACAATCTTAAGACAATAATAAAATACGTGCAACAGTGAACGCAAATTTTGCACAGAATGATAGGACTTTCTTCATAACAAGAAATGGCTCTAGATCCCACGATTCTGCCTCTAGATCCCACAATGGGTACCCGTGATTCTTTTTGGGATCTAGAGCCATTTCTTCTTATGAAGAAAGTCCTATCATTTTGTGCAAAATTTGCATTCACTGTTGCACGTATTTTATTATTGTCTTAAGATTGTATTTAATAAAACTATATTTGTATTTTTTTTATACATTTGTCATAGTGGTACCTTTCCAAAAGTCCCTTCCATAAACCTTCTGTATGTATCAACTTACCGGGATGTGGCACCATCATGGCTACCAAACTGGGCATTCAGATAGGAATTTTTGATTTATTTATGGTATTGTATTTTAGTTCTTTATTTTGTGTTATTGTATTTTATTTTATATTATTTCTTTATTTATGCTATTTTATTTTAGTTCTTTATTAATAATCTTTATTTATTCTGTTGTATTTCCATTTATTTTTCTTAGTTCTTTATTTATGTTGTTGTGCTTCATTTGCTAATTTATTTATTTATTTTATTTTGGGAAGGAGGACCCTCACCTTGCCAACATCCAATAGCAATGAGGAGAAATAGGGAGAAGCTGAATCAACTTCTCAAAACATGGATTTTATGACTACTGCCTCATGCTGTGCCCACAAAATTCACCTCTTGAGAAGCTGATTCAGCTTCTCCCTTTTTCTCCTTTATTTTATTTTATATCTTTATTTATGTTATTATATTTTATTTTAGTTCATTATGTTATTGTATTTTATTTTTGTTCTTTATGTTATTGTATTTTATTTTATATTCATTCTTTATTTATTTTTTTCTTAATTTAGTTCTTTATTTGTATTATTGTATTTTATTTTATATTAGTTCTTTATTTATGCTATTTTATTTTAGTTCTTTATTAATAATCTTTATTTATTCTGTTGTATTTTCATTTATTTTTCTTAGTTCTTTATTTACCGTATATACTCGAGTATAGGCCGACCCGAATATAAGCCGAGGCCCCCAATTTACCCCCAAAAAAACTGGCAAACTTATTGACTCGTGTATAAGCCGAGGGTAAGACATGCCTGTCCATCCCTGTGTGTGTGTCCGTCCATCCCTGTGTGTCCGTCCATCCCTGTGTGTCCGTCCATCCATCCCTGTGTGTGTGTGTCCATCCATCCATCCATCCCTGTGTGTGTGTGTCTCCATCCATCCATCCATCCATCCCTGTGTGTGTGTGTCTCCATCCATCCATCCCTGTGTGTGTGTGTCTCCATCCATCCATCCATCCCTGTGTGTGTGTGTATCCATCCGTGTGTGTGTGTGTGTGTGTGTGTGTGTGTGTGTGTGTGTGTGTGTGTGTGTGTGTGTGTGTCCAGCCTACCTGTGTCCCGAGCCTTTGTCCCGAGCCTCCGTCCCGTGCCTTGCCTCCTTGCCTCCGTGCCTCGCCGCCGTGCCTTGCCTCCGTCCCGTCCCGTCCCGTGCCGTGCCTTGCCTTGCCTCCGTCCCGTGCCCTCTTCGTCGGCGCCTCGGCGGCCATTGTAAAATTCAAAAGCTGCGCCGCCGCCTTCGCCTGTGATAGGCGGAACACTGAATTTCCCAGCAGCCTGTGTTCCGCCTATCACGTACATCGTATCATCCTCGTCCGTAGTACGAGGATGATACGATGTCCGTGATAGGCGGAACACAGGCTGCTGGGAAATTCAGTGTTCCGCCTATCACAGGCGAAGGCGGAGCCGGAGGCGCGGCTTTTGAATTATAGAATGGCCGCTGTCTGTCTGCTCGACACGCTGATCGAGCGGGCAGACAGCGATGACTCGAGTATAAGCCGAGGGGGGCACTTTCAGCCTCAAAAAAGAGGCTGAAAATCTCGGCTTATACTCGAGTATATACGGTATGTTGTTGTGCTTCATTTGCTAATTTATTTATTTATTTTATTTTGGGAAGGAGGACCCTCAACATCCAATAGCAATGAGGAGAAATAGGGAGAAGCTGAATCAACTTCTCAAAACATGGATTTTATGCCTACTGCCTCATGCTGTGCCCACAAAATTCACCTTTTGAGAAGCTGATTCAGCTTCTCCCTTTTTCTCCTTTATTTTATTTTATATCTTTATTTATGTTATTATATTTTATTTTAGTTCATTATGTTATTGTATTTTATTTTTGTTCTTTATGTTATTGTATTTTATTTTATATTCATTCTTTATTTATGTTTTTTTTTTATTTAGTTCTTTATTTGTATTATTGTATTTTATTTTATATTAGTTCTTTCTTTATGTATTTGTATTTTATTGTATTTTAGTTCTTTATTCATGCTGTTGTATTTTAATTTATTTTTCTTAGTTCTTTATTTATGTTGTTGTGCTTCATTTTTTTTTTTTTTTTTTTTATTTCTTTATTTTTTTTTTGGAAAGGAGGACCCTCACCTTGCCAACATCCAGTAGTGATGAGGAGAAATAGGGAGAAGCTGAATCAACTTCTCAAAACACTGATTTTATGCCTACTGCCTCATGCTGTGCCCATAAAATTTGCGTTTAAAGAAGTTGATTCAGCTTCTCCTTGTTGGCAAGGTGAGGGTCCTCCTTCCCAAAATAAAATAAAGAAATAAAAAAAAAAAATTAAACACAACTTAAATAAAGGACTATGAAACTTTGAAACTTGAACTTTGAAATTAAAATACAACAGAACAAATAAAGAACTAAAATACAATAAAATACAAACACATAAATAAAGAACTAATATACAATAAAATACAATAACGTAAATAAAGAACTAAAATACAAGACCGTGAATAAATCAAAAATTCTTATCTGAATGCCCAGTTTGGTAGCCATGATGGTGCCACATCTTAAGTAGATACAGAAAGGAGACGTTTCTCCTTTATTTTATTTTATTTCTTTATTTATGTTATTATATTTTATTTTAATTTTAGTTCATTGTGTTATTGTATTTTATTTTTGTTCTTTATTTATGTTACTGTTTTTATTTTATTCTTTTCCTTTCCAAAACAATCAATTCACAAAAATAATGGTACAGGCTTTGTGCCCCAAATATTGTTGTCTGCTGAATGAGGTGCTATGCGCGGTCTATCGATATCAGAGCCATTGGAGGTGGTGATTATCCCCTCTGCCACCCGTGTAAAGCATACGTACGGTGGCAAACAGGATAGGCTGTAACGCCCACACGCCGCCACATATATGCACCCACGGGCAGCAGGGTTTTCTGTGTTCTCAGCGTGCTCACTGTGCGCTCCCAGCGGCCTCCGCTAATGATCGTTAGCCAGTGGGATTGGCACCCGATCATCTAACCACTATGACAGCCAATCACAATTGTTATATGACCAGTCGATCCTTTAGCTCCCTGGCATAAAGATGCCATTGAAGGGGACACAGGGACTGGGCAGGAAGAGGTTAAGGGGTCTATTTATGGAAAAACAAAAATTCACACCCATCCAGCCAGTCTCCAAATACTTCCAGCAAGTGGGTAAAAACAAACGTTCTTTAGGCTATTTTCTCTTCTGAGCAAATGTTAATTTATTGGCAGTAGTAAAATACTGCATTATGGCCACTAGATAGAGCTGAGGAGCATAGGAAATACATACATATTTGTATCAAGAGATACAATATAACAATTCTGGAGAACCCTAGAGGGAATTATCAAAACAAATGTACCACATTTCAGAAAGGCCCCACCTTTTATCTTTAGAAAGCTGTCATTGAGTTCCAGGCCTGTTAATTTCCCCAATCTGGGATGATGTCATCAGTCTGCTGCAGACAGGAGGAAGCATTTCCTCAGTCTCCTCTCCCTCCCAATGATCAGACTGCAATACTGGAACTTTGCAGCAGGTCAGGAAGTGAGAGGCTGCAGCAGGGAGCTGATCTGTCTCAGTCTGTCAGACATTTGTGAACACAGCCACAGACACCAGGATTTACATGATTGTGTCATCTCTGAACCCGCCACCTCGATCCAGAAACTAGACGGCGACCATGGATGATGCCTGAAACAAAGATGGCGCCACCCTTCTGGAGAGAAAAGCAGATGAAGGCATTGTCAAGCAGAGTAATGTGATATCTGTTGGAGGTAATAAAGCCTGAGTAGAAAAGCCTGTCCCCTACCAGCAGCAGCTGCCCCTAGCTGTTGGGAAGCAGCGGTCTCTCTCCTGAGCTCCAACATGCCCCCCTGCTGAGTCAGACCTACAGCTCTGCAATCGGTAATGCTCTTGCCCTTTCCTGAATGGAAAGCTCTGGCTATAACTCAGCATGGGCCATGCTGGATCTCAGCAGAGAGACGACTGCTTCCTCACAAAGAGCAAGAGCCCTCCCCAACCTTTGGCAATATTTGGAATTTTCCGACCACTGACCTGAGTTTTCTTCTTGATCTGCTTGTACTTGTTCACCATGTCACTCTGTACCGCCTCGTCCACGCTGGGGTCACCGATGCGGTTATACAGCGAGGAAGCCTCCTCCAGCAGCCGGTCCAGCAGTTTGGAATGGTTGATGACGTCTCTCAGGAGGACCTGGGCCTGTTCGAACTGCCAACACTTCTCCTTCCGGCCCAGCTGGAGCTCCATATCCGGCTCCAGCTTCAGCGTCATGTCGTGGACCCAGGCGGAGAATTCGTCCCGCGCTCGGAGATACTCGTTCCAGTGCAGCCACACCCACTCAATACGGCTGTAAACGCAGGAGAACAGGCGTACCGTGACCGCTCTCTACAGCGCAAGATCACACACAGGTCACAATATCAATCGCATGCTTTATACTTTCTGGTAAGCTCTAAGCAAGATCTGCAGCTTTCTGGAGCGGGTGAGATCAGATTACACGCACAGCTGTGAAGGATTAGATGAAGAAAACTCCCTGTCTTCTAACAGAAATCAGACCATGTGGCTCATGGCGGCCATACATGCTCTAAATCAGGTTTATGCAATTAGCGGACCTCCAGCTGTTGCAAAACTACAAGTCCCATCATGCCTCTGCCACTGGGTGTCATGCTTGTGGCTGTCAGAGTCTTGCTATGCCTCATGGGACTTGTAGTTCTGCAACAGCCGGAGGTCTGCTAATTGCAAATCCCTGATCTAAATCATCAATCTTTTTTCCACTTGATCTCTCTTGAAAGATATATTCGACCTATAGGCCACAATCCATTTAAAGCGGAGGTCCGCCCTAAAATGGACCTTCCGCTTATCGGAACCCTCCCCCCCTCCGGCGCCACAATTGGCACCTTTCAGGGGGGAGGGGGGTGCAGATACCTGTACAGTACAGGTATTTACACCCACTTCCGGGATAGCTCTCTGCGGAAAGGGGCCTAGATTACGCCCCTTTCCGCAAGTGCCCCGCTGCCTGCTGGGAAACACACAGATCCCAGAGGCAGCGGGGACCGTCCTTATTGCGCAGCGTGACTCGCGCATGCGCAGTAGGGAACCGGGAAATGAAGCCGAAAGGCTCCACTTCCTGATTCCCATACCCAAGATGGCGGCGGCAGCACCCGAGAGAGACGATCTAGAGATCGGCTTCGGGTGCCGACATCGCGGGCGCGCTGGACAGGTAAGTGTCACTATTTTAAAAGTCAGCAGCTGCAGTATTTGTAGCTGCTGGCTTTTTTAAAAAAAAAGACTCCCGCTTTAATCGACTTGCCACACAGGTAGGTGGCGCCATATTAAAGTCAAATCTTTAAATGAGAACACACATGATAACTCTTACTTTATTCCATTTATTATTTAATATTGTGTGTGTTCTCATTTAAAGATTTGAGGTTAGCCCCTTCGCGCCTAAGGCTCCATTCACACCTAGGAGTTTTGAATCAAGGGGTGGATTCACTGCCATTCCGAATTGCGCCAAAACGCAGGATGCGCAATCGTGGCAAATCCCAACACGCGGCGCTTGCATCTCAAGCAGAAGCTTCTCTCAGACGACAACGTCACGTACGTTGCGGTTTACCGTGATTGCAACGCAGGTTTACAGTGTAACAATCGTGGCAAAATCGCAGAGTGATTGAGGCGCCATTAAGAAATAACGGCATCGCAATCGAGTCCTGCGTTTTGCCACAATTTGGAATCGCGGAAAGAATCGTGACTATTCCGCCCCACGATTCAAATCACCTATTGTATGTGTGAATGGAGCCTTAAGGTTAAAACAAATGTTAATGCCTAAGCACAATTTTGCAACTTTGACTTGTGTTAGTAAAACTGTACATATCATCACAACTACATTGTGCATCCAGGTGGATTATATCCCGTTTTCTTTCAGGACAAATTGGGCTTTTATTTGGTGGTAAATGGTAATGGATATCCCCTTAATTTTTTTATTATTATCAAAGAAAAATTGGCCCAAAACAGTAAAAAAAAAAAAAAAATTTAAATGTAGTTGTGTGTTTCTTGTTACTGACATAACCTACCAGTAGAACAACCCAAAATAAATTGTCCTGCTCCCAACAATTGCAGTGATACCACATATGTGTATGTTGCCTTTGATGAAGGCCTAAGGCCGAAACGCGTCAGCATTTGTGGATGATGTTATCGCTGTAATGCTCAAACAAATATTTTCTATGGAGAAGCTGTCACCTTGCCGGCCTGTACTTTCTATGTATGTTGTTTGTACCTTTAGTACAGCCGTGCACATTTTGGATTTTTCTTATTTGTTTTATACAACCTGAAACACACTGACATTAATTTAAAAAAAATGCTATAAAAAAAAAAAAAATCCTGCCCAAAATATACTGACCAAGATCTTTGACCCTGACCTGACCCAAACGCTAACCCTGGCGCTGAACTAGATCAAATCTTGATCTAGGTATTTTTTCTTATTATTATTTTATTTTATCTTTATTTATTTTACACACCATTGTTTTTTTGTCTCTCTCTCTCTCTCTCTCTGCAGAGATAGAGATACAATGTATCTCTCTCCTCCATTCACAGAGAGAGAGAAACATAGGGGCGGGCTTCACAGTGACTGATCAGTGCGATAGCCAATCAGAGGCTATCACAGCAATCAGGTGACCCGGAACCGGGATTTCTGGATCCTTATCATTAGTACAGGATCCAGGGGTCTTGGTGAGACCCCCGTATCCGTGCTGGTAGTGTGCTGTGCGGTGGGCTCCAAGCACAAAGACAGATATGCATATATGCGGCCCCTCTGGAAAAAAGCCCAGTGCAGTGAGGTCGCATATGCGTGTACTGTTGGTGTGAAGGGGTTAACATTGCACCACCCCCCTTTGACCTTATGTGCCATTGGGTTGCACATCAAAGGGGTGGCCGCTGGAGTATTCACAGGGGGAAAATTGTAATTGCACTTCGATCGGATAATAAGATCGAAGCATGCATGACCAATATAAAGGCTGCCAATGAACAAGCAACCAGTGCTGAGCTTTCTTATTAGAATCCTCAGCACCCACATACACTATATATATACACACACATAGTATCTCACAAAAGTGAGTACACCCCTCACATTTTTGTAAATATTTTCTTCTACCTTTTCATGTGACAACACTGAAGAAATGACACTTGTCTACAATGTAAAGTAGTGAGTGTACAGCTTGTATAACAGTGTAAATTTCCTGTCCCCTCAAAATAACTCAACACACAGCCATTAATGTCTAAACCACTGGCAACAAAAGTCAGTACACCCCTAAGTGAAAATGTCCAAATTGGGCCCAAAGTGTCAATATTTTGTGTGGCCGCCATTATTTTCCAGCACTGCTTTAACCCTCTTGGACATGGAGTTCACCAGAGCTTCACAGGTTGCCACTGGAGTCCTCTTCCCCTCCTCCATGACGACATCACAGAGCTGGTGGATGTTGGAGACCTTGCGCTCCTCCACCTTCCATTTGAGGATGTCCCGCAGATGCTCAATAGGGTTTAGGTCTGGAGACATTCTTGGCCAGTCCATCACCTTTACCCTCAGCTTCTTTAGCAAGGAAGTGGTCATCTTGGAGGTGTGTTTGGGGTCGGTATCATGTTGGAATATTGCCCTGCGGTCCAGTCTCTGAAGGGAGGGGATCATGCTCTGCTTCAGTATGTCACAGTACATGTTGGCATTCATGGTTCCCACAATGAACTGCAGCACCTCAGTGCCAGCAGCACTCATGCAGCCCCAGACCATGACACTCCCACCACCATGCTTGACTGTAGGCAAGACACACTTGTCTTTGTCCTCCTCACCTGGTTGCCTCCACATACGCTTGTCACCATCTGAACCAAATACATTTATCTTGGTCTCAGACCACAGGACATGGTACCAGTAATCCATGTCCTTAGTCTGCTTGTCTTCAGCAAACTGTTTGCAAACTTTCTTGTGCATCATCTTTAGAAGAGGCTTCCTTCTGGGACGACAGCCATGTAGACCAATTTGATGCAGTGTGCAGCGTATGGTCTGAGCACTGACAGGCTTCCCCTCCACCCCTTCAACCTCTGCAGCAATGCTGGCAACACTCATACATCTATTTCCCAAAGACAACCTCTGGATATGACGCTGAGCACGTGCACTCAACTTCTTTGGTGGACCATGGCGAGGCCTGTTCTGAGTGGATCCTGTCCTGTTAAACCGCTGTATGGTCTTGGCCACCGTGCTGCAGTTCAGTTTCAGTGTATCGGCAATCTTCTTATAGCCTAGGCCATCTTTATGCAGAGCAACAATTCTTTTTTTCAGATCCTCAAAGAGTTCCAGTGACCAGTATGAGAGAGTGAGAGCGATAACTCCAAATTTAACACACCTGCTCCCCATTCACACCTGAGACCTTGTAACAAGTTACATGACACCGGGGAGGGAAAATGGCTAATTGGGCCTAATTTGGACATTTTCACTTAGGGGTGTACTCACTTTTGTTGCCAGCGGTTTAGACATTAATGGCTGTGTGTTGAGTTATTTTGAGGGGACAGCAAATTTACACTGTTATACAAGCTGTACACTCACTACTTTACATTGTAGCAAAGTGTCATTTCTTCAGTGTTGTCACATGAAAAGAAAATGTTTGCAAAAAAATGTGAGGGGTGTACTCACTTTTGTGAGATACTGTATATAGTGTGTATCTACCATATCTGAAAACAAAATGAGATTTTATTCCCGTTCATACCAATTTCCTATTGGTCCCCTGTAACGCCGCTCCTCCTATTTTGGCCTCACCTGTGACAGTGCATCATGTAGGTGGTGGTTTCCTCGAACATGGACTTTAACTTCCCCAGTTTCACGTGAATCTCATGCTTTTCATCATCGCTGCTGTCATCCAGGAGAGCCTCTGCTTTGGTCAGCACCAGATCCAGGAGGAGTTTCCCGTCCGGCTCCAGGGCACAGATTTTCTGCAGCCAACATACAACCAAAGTCAAAGTTATTTATAAAAAAAAAAAAAAAAAAAAAATGATGGCGTTCTCCAACTATGAAAAAAATGAGCCTTCGCGCTACTACGGGAAAAATGCAACTAAAGTAGATATATATCTAAACAACTACTAATGAATAAATATAGAAATATAAAAAATATATGTATATAAAAATATATAATCACAAAGTGCACATGCAAATATATAGTGCAAAAAAATTCTCCCATTATGATTATTATTATTTTCATTGTTTTTGTTATTATTATTTCTATTTATTTATTTAATTATTTATTATGTTTCCTTTTCATTTAAATGTTATTAGTAATTTTATTTTATTTTAATTAAATTTTAAAATGTTATTAGCGTGGTGTTTGGGGAGGGAAGGGGCAGGATAGGCAAAATATAAGCAGATTAAACATCAGATATTAAACAGATTATTATTATTATTATTATTATTATTATTAATAATAAACAGATAGTGAGCATCAGATATTAAACATAAAATTCAATTTATGTGAGTGGGTAAGGATCAGGTTATAAATGCTGGCTATCCTCCATTTTTCCGGAGACACATAATTAGATGAATAGAATGGAGAGGATGAGAAGGGAGTCTCTCCAATGTTTACACAGACGAGGTTCTGACCCGTCTCCACCTTATCCAGGACCAGAGAAATGTTCTGGTGGGAGTTCATCTCTCAAATTAATGGGGTGTGCAACTACATGGCAAATGAAGTTCAATGTAGAAAAATTTAAAATAATTCAATTGGTTGGAAAAAATATGCAATCTATAGACTGGGGGGGAGAATCTCTGGGGGAATCTGGGATGGAAAAGGACCCGGGGGTCCTAGTATATGATGGGCTCAGCAATGGCCAAGCTGCTGCTAACAAAGCAAACAGAATATTGGCATTAAAAAGGGGATCAACTCCAGAGATAAAACGATAATTCTCCCGCTCTACAAGACAAAAAAGGGTCTGGGGGATATTAGTTATGAGGAAAGGTTGCGAGCTCTGAACTTATTCTCTCAGGAAAAGAGACGCTTGGGAGGGGATATGATTTCAATATACAAATACCGTACTGGTGACCCCACAATAGGGAGAAATTTTTTCCGCAAAAGGGAGTTTAACAAGACTCGTGGCCACTCATTAAAATTAGAAGAAAAGAGGTTCAACCTTAAACTACGTAGAGGGTTCTTTACTGTAGAGCGGCAAGGATGTGGAATTCCCTTCCACAGGCGGTGGTCTCAGCGGGGGGAATTGATAATTTCAAGAAACGATTAGAACCTGAACAACCGCAACATACAGGGATATACAATCTAATACTGACATATAATCACACACATAGGTTGGACTTGATGGACTTGTGTCTTTTTTCAACCTCACCTACTATGTAACTATGTAACTATGTAACTATTTCCCCCCCCCCCACTGATACCAATGATGGGGCACTATTCCTCCCACTGATACCAATGATGGGGCACTATTCCTCCCACTGATACCAATGATGGGGCACTATTCCTCCCACTGACACCAATTATGGGGCACTATTCCTCCCACTGATACCAATTATGGGGCACTATTCCTCCCACTGATACCAATGATGGGGCACTATTCCTCCCACTGATACCAATGATGGGGCACTATTCCTCCCACTGATACCAATGATGGGGCACTATTCCTCCCACTGACACCAATGATGGGGCACTATTCCTCCCACTGACACCAATGATGGGGCACTATTCCTCCCACTGACATCAATGATGGAGCACTATTCCTCCCACTGATACCAATGATGGAGCACTATTCCTCCCACTGATACCAATGATGGGGCACTATTCCTCCCACTGACACCAGCAATGGGGCACTATTCCTTCAACAATATGTTGGTTTAAATGAATAAAGGAATAGTACCAAAATCATAAGACGTTTTCTTACATATACACAAAAACAACCAATACTGGAAAACAAGCATAGAGTGATTGAGATATATCTATATATATATTTATATATTTAAAGTTGAGCTCCAGTTGAATCAACTTTGGAACTTTGAACTCCCATTTCTGGGGAACCTTCCATACTTGTGCACCATCGAGTTGCGGGTGGACCCCCCCACCTCGGCACCCCTCCCTGAAAGGGGGGGTGCTGGGTGGGGGGGCATGCCACCAGACAGATCTCTGGCCAGCTTGGAGCAAAAATGTGATCAAAGTGACTGACTTTGAGCTCCTGTTTCCGGGGAACCACGTGGTGAAAACCCACCAAAACTTTGCACACTTGTAGGGGAGATTCTTCATCACCTATGGTGCAAATTTGGAGCCCCAATAACCTAAGGCCGACCTGTACTGACTATCCAAAGACGGTACCCCATATATGTATCTGGAAAGTATTCACACGGTTCACTTTTCCACAAAAATTAACAACAAAAATCCCATGTACATAAGTAGTCACAGCCTTTGCCATGACACTCAAAATTTAGTCCATCCTGTTTCCACTGATCTTTCTTGAGATATTTCTACAACTTGGTTGGAGTCCACCTGTGGTAAATTCAGTTGGTTGGACATGATTTGGAAAGGCACCCCCCTGTCTATAGAAGGTCCCATAGGTAACAGTGCATGTCAGAGCACAAACCAAGCCATGGAGTCCAAGATAGGATTGTATGGAGGCACAGATCGGGGGAAGGGTACAGAACCATTTCTGCAGCATTAAAGGTCCCAATGAGTACAGTGGCCTCCATTATCCATAAATGGAAGAAGTTTGTAACCACCAGGACTCTTCCTAGAGTCAGGCCGCCCGGCCAAACTGAGTGATCGAAGGAGAAGGGTCTTAGTCAGGGAGGTGACCAAGAACCTGATGGTCACTCTGACAGCATTTCGCTGTAGAGAGAGGAGAACCTTCCAGAAGAACAACCATCTCTGCAGCACTCCACCAATCAGGCCTGTATGGTTGAGTGGCCAGACGGAAGCCACTCCTCAGTCAAAGTCACATTACAGACCGTCTGGAGTTTTATAAAAGGCACCTGAAGGACTCTCAGACCACAAGAAACAACATTCTCTGGTCTGAAAAAAGAAAGATTGGACTCTTTAGCCTGAATGCCAAGCGGTGTGTCTGGAGGAAACCAGGCACTGCTCATCACCTGGCCAATACCATCCATACAGTGAAGCATGGTGGTGGCAGCATCATGCTGCGGGGATGTTTTTCAGTGGCAGGAACTGGGAGACTAGTCAGGATCGAGGGAAAGATGAATGCAGAAATGTACAGAGACATCCGTGAGTAAAACCTGCTCCGGAGCGCTCTGGAACTCAGACTGGGGCGAAGGTTCATCTTCCAACAAGACAACGACCCTAAGCACACAGCCAAGATAACAAAGGAATGGCTATGGGACAACTCTGTGAATGTCCTTGAGTGGCCCAGCCAGAGAACAGACTTGAACCTGACTGAACATCTCTGGAGAGATCTGAAAATGGCCGCGCACCGACGCTCCCCATCCAACCTGATGGAGCTTGATTTCAAACAAACTTCTTTCACGTTGTCATTATAAGGGATTGTATGTAGAATTTTGAGGAAACAAAGAGTTTGATAAATTTTGGAATAAGGCTGCAACAAAAAAAGAAAAAGTGAAGCGCTGTGAATACTTTATGGGTGCAGTACTGTATATATGAGAAGGTTGAGTTGGGCCTGGAAGTTCTCTGTCAATGCTGGGCCAATGAGCTGTGGGCAGGCGATTCCCCCCGCTACAGCTGCACATATACAATAGAACAGGGATGCCTGTGACACCTTTGATGTCATGTAGCCACATGGCCATACAAGGTGCCCCCTACAGGGTGGGGGTGGTATACAATGCAGATAGTATTGCTGCAGATAGAGGAGGATAACTGAATAGTCTTTTCCCTGCGGGGATGTATACAATTCCTGAGAATATCCTCTATAATTGCCTCTTCTCTGACAGCTGATGTTATATACGTTTGCACTTTGAACATGAACTTGCAAGTCAATCCTGGAGAATGCAGTGAGGAATGGGAGGAATGCTGCACACCATACTTTGAGGAATCAAAGGAATTCTATAATCCTTTTTTTTACTACCCTCACTAGTGACAAAGAACAAATAAAACCATAACGTGATTGGATATTTAGTGCTATCATGCACAAACATTTCAGAGATAAAAAGATAACTATCAATGTGCAACTCTGACGTGAAGGAGAACTTCTGATTTGATGAAGGACCTCTGACGTCATGGGAGGACCTCTGATGGGATGGGGGGACCTCTGATGTGATAGGGGACCTCTGATGTGATGGGGGGACCTCTAATGTGATGGGGTCCTCATATGTGATAGGGGACCTCTGACGTGATGGGGACCTCTGATTTGATGGGGGACTTCTGATGTCATGGGGGACCTCTGATGTAATGGGGACCTCTAATATGATGGGGGAAGTCTGATGTGATGAAGGACCTCTGATGTGAAGGGGGACCTTTGGTGTAATGGGGGACCTCTAATATGATGGGGGGGGACTCATATGTGATAGGGGACCTCTGATGTGATGGGGGGACTTCTGATGTGATGGGGGGACTTCTGATGTGATGAAGGACCTCTGATGTAATGGGGGGGTCTCTAATGTAATTGGGGGTGGGGACCTCTGATGTGATAGGGGGGTCTTTAATGTAATGAGGGGTGGGGACCTCTGATGTAATGGGGACCTCTGATGTGATGGGAGGACCTCTGATGTGATGGAGGACCTCTGATGTGATGGAGGACCTCTGATGTGATGGGGGACCTTTGGTGTAATGGGGGGGCCTCTAATTTGAAATTTGGGGACTTATATGTGATAGGGGACCTCTGATGTGATGGGAGGACCTCTGATGTGATGGGGGGACTTCTGATGTGACAAAGGACCTCTGATGTGATGGGGGGTTTCTAATGTAATGGGGGTGGGGACCTCTGATGTGATGGGGGACATCTGATGTGATGGAGGATCTCTGATGTGAAGGGAGACTTCAGATGTCATATCGTCCTCTGATCTGATGAAGGGACCTCTGATGTAATGTGTTGGGGGGGGGGTTCTCTCATGCAATGTGGGGTGGGGACCTCTGATGTGTTGGATGACCTCTGATGTGAATGGGAGACCTCTGATATGAAGGGGGACATCTGATGCCATGGGGACCTCTGATGTCATATGGTCCTTTGAAGTGACGGGGGACCTCTGATGTGTTGGGGAGACCTCTGATGTGATGGAAGACCTCTGATGTGATGGGAGACCTCAGATGTGAAGGTGGACCTCTGATGTCATATGGTCCTCTGATGTGATGGGGGACCTCTGCTGTGATTTGATGGGGGGGGGGGGGGGTTCTCTGATGTGATGGGAGGACCTCTCATGTGACGGAATACCTTTCATGTGATGGAGGACCTCTGATGTGGCGGAATACCTCTGATATGAAGGGAGGCCTCTGATGTCTTGGGGACCTCTGAAGTTATTGGTGGACCTCTGATGTCATGTGGTCTTCTGACGTGATGGGGGACCTCTGATGTCTTGGGGGGACCTCTGATGTCTTGGGGGGGACCTCTGATGTCTTGGGGGGACCTCTGATGTCTTGGGGGGGACCTCTGATGTCTTGGGGGGACCTCTGATGTCTTGGGGGGGACCTCTGATGTCTTGGGGGGACCTCTGATGTTATGGGGGGACCTCTGATTTGATGAGGGAAGAGCTTCCTGTTCGGTTACATAAATGGCCTGCCTGTCCCTGACATTGTCAGAAGTTGTGACTATATAAAATCTGCAGAGCCACAATCTGCCTGGCTGTAAAACCCCACCCAGAAGTGACAAACTGATGAGAAGATAATGAGAATAAATATTCTGGCACTGTCTTTATCCTCAGAAGCCCTAAATGGAACTTTGTTTGGTTCCCCTGCCAACCACAGCCATAAAATAAAGACGTCAGATAGCCGATAAATATTTGTAAGCATAGAGACACGTCATTGACACAGAAGATGAACACGGACCTGCAATTCATAATACAATATTCCTAAATAAATCCTAAAGCAATAACAGCAAAATAAAACGAAGAGCCTATTAAAAGATGATAAAACCAAGCCAGCTTTTGCTGCAATCTTTAGGAGCTTTTCACAGCAATACTTTTTTCTACCAATAGATGTCATCAGTCAGATGACCAAAATAATTTGAACCACTTTTTCTGAGCCCAGGTTGTACTGGACCTTCCCCTCAGACACAGGAAATAGAGGGACAGGACCCCTCCCCGACAGTCCCCCCCAGACGGAAAAAAAAAGACTGAGCCCTTGTACACACGGTCGGAGATTCCGACAACCAAATCCGTCGGATTAATTCCGGAAGAGGTCCGGGAAGTGATGTTGCATACACACGGTCGGACAAAGTTGTCGGAAAATCCGATTGTACATAACGTGATGACGTTATTTCGTTACGACGGGACTACGTTCAGGCTAGTAGCCAATAGCTTTGGTCTAGGAATTTGATCTGAGCATGCGTGGCACCTTGTCCGTCGGAGTAGGCTACACATGATCGGAGTATGTCCGATCAGAGCATTTTGTCGGAAAATTTTACCGGCAAGTTGGAAAAGTTGGTCCGTCGGATATTCAGACGGAAACAGTCCGATGCATACCACACACAAAACGGTCCGATAGGACACAATCCGTCGGAATCTCCGACCCTGTGTACAAGGGCTAACAGGTTGTTTAATTCTCAAGCCAACAACTGAAATATAATTTTGGGGTGGAGTGACCCTTTTATAACCAGTTCTCCGTGCTCTATCCCATCTGTAAAGACTCACCACGGTCTCCCGGAGACGGGATTCCAGGGCCGATCTGGGGCCCTGCGTGTTGTCATTCTCCTTCAGCCTCTCGTGAATCTCTTTCATCCAGGCTTCGGCCTTCTCCAGGCACGTTTCAAACTCATCCTGGGGCAACTGAGTCATTTCATGAGGTAAGGCTGAAAAATAAAGACAATAAACAGATTACATTATAAAGCCGAGCGTCTAAACCCTCCCTCCCCCCTCCCCCCCACCCCCCCCCCCACCACGCTCCCCCGGGGACAATATTCCGTATTCATTAAGTTTAATCCACCTCTTTAAAAATAAAAATAACCTGCTGGGAAGAAGCCACAAAAATTGGGTAAGACACGTGCGTGCGTTTTGCGCCGAATTCAAATTCATCCAGAGAATCTAAAAGTACATTTGTTCTGTGCCAACTGGGCGATACCAAAGGTTCTTTGCTCTACACAAAATTTGCTAATTCCCTCTAACGTTCTCTAGAATTGCATCACTAGAAATTCATATTTCCTTTGCTCCTCAGCTCCATCTAGTGACCATAATGTGATATTTTGCTATCTGGTGTTAGTCACAATCAGCTGGACTTGATTTATAAAGCTGTAAGCACCAAAATACAGATGCTGTCTGCAGGGGCTCTGAGGGCCACATTTTTAAGTGTCAAAATGTGGCCCCAGGGCTAAAGGCTGGGCACCAAGGTTCCTAATAATCCCCCGCGATATATGCAGAGTTTTTCAGTTTGCAGAAAATCAACTATCACTATTGATGGACAGCGTTCTCCTATTCGTATGACAGGCACTCGGCCCGACCCTCTCGTCTCCTCCCAGACACTTCTCTGATTCAGCAGCGCAGAAGAAGCTGTAATAAGACTTCTGCCTCCGCCTCGCCGCCCTCTGCTCGCCAAATGACTCAGAGCCCAGCTCAATTCAAAACAAAACAAGAGTAAAACAACGGAAAAAAATGCGTTCTGGAATGTGAACGCCGGAGAGGCGACCGCAACGCGCAGAGGAATCAGCGAGGCTCCGAGGAATCGTATTTGTACTACGCCCGTGCCGCCATTTCCCCATTCCTGCCTGGAAGTTAAAGCTGAACTCCGGGCACAGAAACTTGTGATACCAAAGGAAACGGTTTATTTTTTATTTTTAACCACCTCAATACCGGGCACTTTCACCCCCTTCCTGCCCAGGCCAATTGTCAGCTTTCAGCGCTGTCACGCTTTGAATGACAATTGCGCGGTCATGCAACACTGTATACATATGACATTTTTATCATTTTTTCACACAAATAGAGCTTTCTTTTAGTGGTACTTAATCACCACTGGGGATTTTATTTTGTGTTAAAAAAAAGGTTTTCTTAGTTTCTGTTATAACATTTTGCAAACAAGTCATTTTTCTAGCTCCCTAATGTCCGCTGAGTAGGCTGCACTGATATACACTGATGAGCCTGCACGGATGTACACTGATGAGCCTACACTGATGAGGCTGCACTGATGTACACTGATGAGCCTGCACTGATGAGGCTGCACTGATGTACACTGATGAGCCTGCACTGATGTACACTGATGAGGCTGCACTGATGTACACTGATGAGCCTACACTGATGAGGCTGCACTGATGTACACTGATGAGCCTGCACTGATGTACACTGATGAGCCTGCACTGATGTACACCAATGTACACTGATGAGCCTGCACTGATGTACACTGATGAGTCTGCGCTGATGTACACTGAAGAGGCTGCACTGATGGGCACTAATATTCTATGTGTTAACAAACTATTGACAGGTTTGCCGCTTATTGGAAATCCTTTCCTCACACAGACACGGCGTGTGAGGAAAAGACTGCCGATAACCGGCAAGTCAGTTGACATGTGATCAGCTGTGATTGGCTCTTTACCCCGATCTGTGATCAGTGTCCGAAGAGCCCAGCGATCACAGAGCGCGCCCAAGGAGGCCCGTTCTGGGGGGATGGGCACTGTCCCAGGAAAGAGAGTCGTGCTGTAGCTGTCTTTGGCTGTAGCGTGCTAATTGGTTAAATAACAAACATGTTATACTTACCTCCTCTGTGTAATGGTTCTGCACAGAGCAGTGCCAAATCCTCCTCTTCTTGTGTCCCCCCCCCCCCCCCCCGGTGCTCTGGGTTCCTTCCCCCTGCTGAGTGCCCCTCACAGCAAGCGGATTGCTATGGGGGCACTTGTGCATGCTCACTCCCGAGCCAGATTTGTGCATTTATAGACACACAGAGCACAGTCCAGCCCCCCTGCTTCCTCCTCATTGGTTTAGACACAATAGCAGGAGGCAGCGCACAGCGTTGTATTTTATATCAGCTCTGAAGGAAACCCCTCCCCGCTACAGCAATTTCTATGAACCCCTTCTAGATTCTTCTAACTGCTACGTACATGTGATGACATTTAGATATTTATATTATTTTTATATTGTTTTATTATATTTAATTATTAGATTTTATTTTGGCTCCCATAATGCAATGTAAGATTTCCTGGCTCTATCCATCGAGAGCAATGCCGTCATTCCAGATCAGATCAGAGCGGATGTACACTCATAGTTTGTGAGGGTGTTGGGAACAATCAATGATGCTGTGACTGGAGTCAGAGGAAAGGAAAGGGTTAACTGCTTGTATCTGAGTCATTTGTTTTAAAGCAACACTCCGCTTTTTTTTTTTAAATCCGACCTGCATCCTATAACGCCTATTATTTTCCGGGAAGCCTGGACACGGAGTTGCTCCGTTGGGACGCTGCATGCGTCTCTGCCAGTAGCTCCATCCTCCTGCCAACTCCTCAGCTGGCGCTGTCTCTAATTTCCAGACGTTCTTCCCATTCCGCCAATCGTTGTGAGTCCACCGCGAAGGACTCTGGACACAAAACGTACCCCCCCCCCCTTTTCTGTGCCGTTTAATTCTGGAATCATTTGACCCTTAATAACCTTGACCATGAAACATAAATCTGGGGGGCAAGTCGGCCTCTCTGGCGCCACCTACAGAGCAAATCACATTGAATGATTTATTAAATGCCCAATCTGCTTATACTTTTCCTTCCCTGGTTCCTCCCCCTTCATCAATGTGAGAATAACATTTTAGGCCGCTTTCAGAATTGTGCGACTTGTCCTTGCGACTTGGGACTGGCAGAGTCGCATGACGAGTCACACACCTCCATGATTTCCAATGAGTGGTGCTCATATCTGTGTGACTTCAAAGTAGTCACTACACTACAGCAGTACCGACTTTGATGCGACTCGAGGTCCAGTGACCTCAAAAAACGACACAGGCATTGCTTCAAAGTGGCGCGGCAAAGTCGTGCAACTTTTAGGTCACACAACTGTGAAAGGGGCCTTAATTACTTGCTGACCAGTCATCGTCGTTATATGGACGGCAGGTTGGCTCCCCCTTTGCGAAAAATGGCCTGGTCATAAGGGGGGGGGGGGGGTAAAACCTTCCAGTCCTTAGGTGGTTAAAGAAAACTAGACATTAGAGCTGCACGATTCTGGCCAAAATGGGAATCACAATTTTTTTGCTTAGAATAAAACGATCACGATTCTCACAACGTAAAATCTTTCACATTATACAAAAAAAAATTGCTACAACTCCCATATTATTCTATAGGGTCTCTACTAAAAAAATAAAATAAGTATATATATATATATATATATAATGTTTGGTGGTTCTAAGTAATTTTCTAGCAAAAAAAATATATATATATTTTAACTTGAAACCAACAAATGTCAGAAAAAAGGAAAAAAGGTTCGGTGTTTAAGTAGTTAAACTTCCCTCATTTACACACCAAAGTTTATTCATTTGATGTAAAGGACAAATTGTTACAATGTTTATACTTAAGTTCCACTGCTAAAGAATGTTGTGATTCTTGCCCTTATTTTTTATTTTATTTTTCCTTTCTTACTTTTGATAGCTGTCGGCTTTGATTTTCTGCTTAGAAAGAATCATGAAATACTTTTTTTCCAAGATCGTGATAACAATTCTGCACAATTAATCGTGCAGCTCTACTAGACATGTTCAGTTAATTTCCTTCCAAATAAATATTCAGGCAAATCTTTTCGTTATTCAGAGATTCAGACGTATCCGAATACCCCAAAATTACAGTATAGACGAAGTTCACAGAATGCTCCGAACAAGTAAAAAAAAAAAAATTCATCTGAAATTTTTCGAAAATTCAAACTGAAATTCGAATCGAATTCGAACATATTTCTGAAATCGAAGACTGTGGGTTATTAGAGAACCATTTCGGAATAATGCTGTTTTTTGTTAAGCCAAAAGGTGATTTAAAGAGTCGTTGTGATCATTTGATGAAGATTTTTCTTTTGTTTGTTCACTTTGCCACATTCAAATAATAAAAAAAAAATCTAAAATTTTCAATAAAAAAAAAATCTAAATTTTAGCGATTCAAACGTTTCGGATCTAAAAATAAATAAAAAAATCGGTAAATTTCGAAGAAAGTAAAAAAAAAAAGACATAAAACGAATTCCGAATACAAATCGAATTTGAATGAATCAAGCGAATGTATAGAAACTAAATTAACTAGATTAACTAATCTAAACTAAACGAAAACACGTTTTTTCATCATGCACGTGTCTAAAGAAAACCTTTCCATCTTCATTACATACCTTATTTTAAACCCAGTGATGTCATCACTGGGTCTCTATGTTTCTCTAGGCCAGTGATGCCACCCCAGATGTTTTAGAACTACATTTCCCATGATGCCCACGCATTCTGCAGTGTAGTGGAGCATCATGGGAAATGTAGTTCCAAAACATCTGGGGTTCGCCATCACTGCTCTATGCGATGCAGGCAGATCATGGCTGGTGGGAACGGCCAGCAGGGGGCAGTACAGAACTTCCTGAAAACCTCACAGCACCCGGCCTCAGTACTCTTCACAAGAGTCAAGTGCCAATCAGTGCCCACCAGTAATGTCAATCAGTGCCCACCGGTGCTGCCAATCAGTGCCCACCAGTGCTGCCAATCAGTGATCATCAGTGCTGCCAATTAGTGCCCATCAGTGCAGCCTACCAGTGACTATCAGTGCCCTTCAGTGCCACCTATCAATGCTGCCAATCAATGATCATCAGTGCTTCCTCATCAGTGCCCACCTGTGCCGCCTATCAGTGCCCATCGGTGCTGCCATTTAGTGCCCAACAGTGCTGCCAATCAGTGGTCATCAGTGCTGCCAACCAGTGTCCATCAGTGCTGCCAATCAGTGCTCATCAGTGCTGCCAATTAGTGCCCATCAGTGCCGCCTACCATTGACTATCAGTGCCCTTCAGTGCAACCTATCAGTGCTGCCTCGTCAGTGCCACCTATCAGTGCCTCCTCATCAGTGCTCAACTGTGCCACCTATCAGTCCCCATTGGTGCTGACAATTAGTGCCCACCAGTGCTGCCAATCAGTGGTCATCAGTGCTGCCAATCAGTGTCCACCAGTGCTGCCAATCAGTGCTGCCAATTAGTGCCCATCAGTGCCACCTACCAGTGACTATCAGTGCCCTTCAGTGCCACCTATCAGTGCTGTCTCATCAGTGCCACCTATCTGTGCCGCCTCATGAGTGCCCATCAGTGTCACCTATCAGTGCTCATCAGTGCCTCCTCATCAGTGAAGGAGAAAAGTACATTTGCAAAATTGTATAAAAAAATTATGAAAAATGTTTTCTTTTCTTAAAATGTTAGTTAGCAAAAAATAATAAAAAACCCTAGTGGTGAATAAATACCACCAAAAGAAAGTTCCATTTGTGTGGAGAAAATGATAAAAATGTCATTTGGGTACAGTGTTACATGACGGCTCAATTGTCATTCAAAGAGCGACAGCGCTGAAAGCTGAAAATTGTCCCGGGCAGGAAAGGGGTGAAAGTGCCCGGCATTGAAGGGGTTGAATCAAAGTTTTTGTTCCTGGAGTTCACCTTTAAATATGTCTAATCATATAACATGCGCCTTGCCTGTCCTGTATATGGAGTGGATTGGTTGGTACATAGAACACACCTCGGTGTTGTGTGATTGTCATGTTCTTATATTCTCTCTCTTCACAGGGCCGCAATATTCTGGGGGTGAGAAGTCTGCAGAACATTTGCAGCACTCAGCAGAGAGAAGAGGGAATTCCTCGCTGGGCTTCCTGTGACTCACTTTCCCCGCAGCCCCGCAGCCCCGCCGTTTCCTCTGGTTAGTCACGAGAGTTGTAATAAGTTTATAACGACATCTGGATTTTATTCATCTATAGCGGGGGAAGGGCTGAGAGAGAACTTCTCTACAAAGATGTCCCCGTCTTATAAACAACCTGATTTTATTTCTGGGGTGCAGGTCAGGTGACCTCTAAAACCCGGCACACGGAGTTATATTCGGGTTGATTTACTAACGAAACCCCTGCTTTTAACAGACGGTTAGACAGGTTAATTTGGTTAGTCAGCAGACTGGTTGGTGAGCTATGGAATTGTTTTTTGTCTTACTTGATTTACTAAAACTGCAAACTCTGGCTGCTCACTTCAATACCGAGCACTTTTACCCCCTTCCTGCCCAGGCCATTTTTTTTTCAGTTTTCAGCGCTGTCACGCTTTGAATTGCGCAGTCATGTAACACTGCAACCAAATTACATTTTTATAATTTAATTCGCACAAACAGAGCTTTCTTTTGGTGGTATTTAATCACCGCTCGGGATTTAATTTTTTTAGCTAAACAAACAAAAATAACAGAATTTTTTTTTTTTTAAGAAAATTTGTTTTTCTTAGTTTCTGTTATAGAAGTTTGCAAACAAATAATCGTTCTTTATAAATTTTGATCAAAATGTATTCTGCTACATTTCTTATGGCATGAAAGGAAGCCATCCATTGTGTACAACTGTCATGTGATCTGCTGTGATTGGTCACAGTGGTCACATGATACCGGCAGCGATCCCTTCCTGGGATTTCCCCTCTGACTCAAGCCTGCCTTGACCTTTGCCTGGATAACAGATTATGCTACTTATTGCAGCCTGCCCTGACCTTTGAGCATAATGGATTATACTATAAACTGCCACTTGTCCTGACCCTTGCCTGGACATCAAAATTTGCTATTCATTGCTGCCTGCCCTGACCTTTACCTTGGATAGCGGAAAAAAAAGCTAATGACTGCTGCCTGTCCTGACCCTTGCCTGGATAACAGATTATGCTACTTATAGCAGCCTTCCCTGACATTAGCATGGATAACAGACTATGCTTTTGATTGCTGTCTGCACTGACCATAGCCTGGATAATGGAATATGCTATTGACCGCTACCTGCCCTGATCCTTGCCTTGGTAACAGATTATGCTACTAATTGCAGCCTTCTCTGACCTTAGCCTGGATAGCGGAATATGCTATTGACTGCTGCCTGCCCTGACCTTGCCTGGATAACAGATTATGCTACTTTTTGCAGCCTGCCCTGACCTTTGTCTGGATAATGGTTTACGCTACTGATTTCCGCCTAGCCTGTCCATAACTGGTATAATAGAATACACTGTTAAACACTGCCTGCCATGACCCTGCCTTGGCTACCACCTTATTGTAGCCTGCCCTGACCTTTGAGGATAATGCATTATGCCATCTGTCCTGGCCTTTGCCTGAACAACAGAATTTGCTATTCATTGCTACCTGCCCTGACCTTAAACCTGGATAGCAGAATAAGCTAATGACTGCTGCCTGTCCTCGCCCTTGCCTGGATAACAGATTATGCTACTTATTGCAGCCTTCCCTGACATTAGCATGGATAACAGAATATGCTATGGATTGCTGCCTGCCCTGATCCTTGCCTTGGTAACAGATTATGCTACTAATTGCAGCCTTCTCTGGCCTTAGCCTGCATAACAGAATATGCTATTGACTCCTGCCTGTCCTGACCCTTTCCTGGATAACAGATTATGCTACTTATTGCAGCCCCCCCTGACATTAGCATGGATAACAGAATATGCCATTGACTGCTTCCTGCCCTGACCTTAGCCTGGATAATGGAATATGCTATTGACCGCTGCCTGCCCTAAACCCTGCCTTGGTAACATATTATGCTACTAATTGCAGCCTGCTCTGACCTTAGCCTGGATAGCGGAATATGCTATTGACTGCTGCCTGCCCTGAGCTTGCCTGGATAACAGATTATGCTACTTTTTGCAGCCTGCCCTGACCTTTGTCTGGATAATGGTTTACGCTACTGATTTCCGCCTAGCCTGTCCATAACTGGTATAATGGAATACACTGTTAAACACTGTCTGCCATGACCCTGCCTTGGCTACCACCTTAAACCACCTGCTAGCCCAGCCCAGCACTTGCGCTTTTCAGACCTGCACTCAGCACCTTTCTTGTACATGGTCTCCTCCGAACCATCTGAAATGGTACGTATACTCTCCCACTCTCTCTAAAAGTCTCACAATTTTTGCAGAAAAGAACACAAATAGGAACCTTTACAGTGCCGAGTCTGATGACCTGAATGTCTTCACGTCGAACACTTCTACATAAAGCATGGTGGAGTGTTTGCTTCCAGAACCTCTTACGTCATCCAGTCTACCATGGGGCACTCTGAAGTTCTCTTGGGACAGTCTAGACTGGTGGCACTTGACACATGGCATGTATAGCAGACCCGGGGGGTGACAACACGTGTTCTGACAGCGAGAGTGAATCCTGCAGCTGCTGGCCTGGAGAGGAGGAGGTGCTCCGCTCAACCACAGCTCAGTGATCACCCAGATGGTGATTGACAGAAGCCGCACAGCAGCTGAGATGACCCATTACCTGGATCTCTCAGCCAAGCATGCCTGGACAGATCCCAAGTCTGGATTATAGTTCAGTAATTGTTTTGCTTGTCTACAGCTCCTGAGAGCAACTCCAGGCACCAGTATGAACCTCTTAGAGGTCCATGGAACAACAAGCCTGGAAGAAGGTCAGAGACCTAGAGTGGTTGTAAAGGCAGAAGGTGCATTCTATGCATTAAGATAAAAAGCCTTCTGTGTGCAGCCATCCGACAGCCCCCACTAATACTTACCTGAGCCCCATCTTGATCTAGTGGTGTTGCATGAGAGACTCGGCTGTCCAGGACTCCCCCTCCTCATTGGCTGAGTCAGCAGTGCAGCGCCATTAGCTCTTGCTGCTGTCAATCAAAGTTAGTGAGCCAATGGGGATAGAAATGGGGCGGGGCGGATCCATGTCTGACATGGACACAGGGAGCTGCAACTCGGCTCAGGTGTCCCCATAGCAAGCTGCTTGTTGTGGGGGCACTCAATAGGAGGGAGGGGCCAACAGCACTGAAGAGCAGTGGCTGAGGGGGGCTGGAGCCCCCAGTGGGTCCCCAAAAAGTCCCGGGTCTCGGTCATTCACAACTCTATTATTAGCCCCAAGCCCAAGCGGGGCGCGATCTGACTCCAAGCGCGGCCGAGTGACATAGCAGGTCCCACCTTCTGGAAACCGCAGCGCCTATGATGGACGTCCCACTGGTCCAATGCCGGGAAGGCGCGACGTGTCATGTCCATCATAGGCGCTGCAGGCTCCAGAAGGCAGGAATTACAATGCGGCTGCGTTATGTTTGATATGTTGTTATGATCATTATGAGAAGATCCCCACCCGGCGCTTGGGCAGGCGGCTCTCCTCTCCTCTTCAAGCTCTGCCTGCTGTATACTGGGATGGGAAAGACACACACTACAGCTGAGCTGTGGGAGGAGGTTATCTGAAGTTTGGTCAGGTAAATCAGTGTGTGTGTCAGGCAAGTCAGTGTGTGTCAGTGTATGTCAGGCAGGTCAGTTTATGTCGGGTAGGTCAGTGTAAGTCAGTGTGTGTCAGGTAGGTCAGTGTATGTCAGGTAGGTCAGTGTGGGTCAGGTAGGTCAGTGTATGTCAGGTAGGTCAGTGTAGGTCAGGGAAGTCAGTGTGTGTCAGGTAGGTCAGTGTATGTCAGGTAGGTCAGTGTGTGTCAGGCAGGTCAGTGTAATGGTCAGTGTGGGTCAGGTAGGTCAGTGTATGTCAGGTAGGTCAGTGTAGGTCAGGGAAGTCAGTGTGGGTCAGGTAGGTCAGTGTATGTCAAGTAGGTCAGTGTAGGTCAGGGAAGTCAGTGTGGGTCAGGTAGGTCAGTGTATATCAGTTAGGTCAGTGTGTGTCAGGTAGGTCAGTGTAATGGTCAGTGTGGGTCAGGTAGGTCAGCGTGTCAGGTAGGTGAGTTTAGTGGTCAGCATCGATGGGCACTAGGGATGAGCTTAACACCCCCCGGTTTGGTTCGCAGCAGAACATGCGAACAGACAAAAAATTTGTATGAAACACGTGAACACTGTTAATGTCTATGGGACACGAACATGAAAAATCAAAAGTTGTAATCTTAAAGGCTAATATGCAAGTTATTGTCATAAAAAGTGTTTGGGGACCCGGGTCCTGCCCCAGGGGACATGGATCAATGCAAAAAAAAGTTTTAAAAACGGACATTTTTTCCGGATCAGTGATTTTAACAAGTGAAACAATAAAAGTGAAATATTCCTTTAAATTTCGTACCTGGGGGGTGTCTATAGTATGACTGTGAAGTGGAGCATGTTTCCCGTGTTTAGAACAGTCCCTGCACACAATGACATTTCTAAAGGAAAAAAAGTCATTTAAAACTACTTGTGGCTATAATGAATCATCGGTCCCGGTAATATAGATAAAAGTCATTGAAAAAAATGACATGGGATTCCCCCAATCCATTACCAGTCCCTTTGGGTCTGGTATGACTATAAAGGGGAACCCAGAACCAAAATTTAAAAAACAAATTGCGTTGGGGTACCCCCAAATTCCATATCAGGCCCTTCAGGTCTGGTATGCATTTTAAGGGGAACCCCATGCCAATTTTTTTTTTTAAATCCCCCCAAAAATCCATACCAGACCCTTATCCGAGCATGTATCCTGGCAGGCCACAGGAAAAGATGGAGGGATGAGAGAGCGCCTCCCCTCCTGAACCGTACCAGGCCACATGCCCTCAACATGGGGAGGGTGCTTTGGGGTAGCCCCCCAAAGCACCTTGTCCCCATGTTGATGGGGACAAGGGCCTCATCCCCACAACCCTTGCCCAGTGGTTGTGGGGGTCTGCGGGTGTGGGGCTTGTTGGAATCTGGAAGCCCACTTTAACAAGGGGACCCCCAGATCCCGCCCCCCCATCTGAAATGACTGGTACCATTTTAACATTTTGACACTTTTTTTGTGAGAGATGTTGAAATGGCTGTGCACCGACACTCCCCCATCCAACCAGATGGAGCTTGAGAGGTCCTGCAAAGAAGAATCCGAGAAACTGCACAAAAATAGGTGTGCCAAGCTTGTAGCATCATATTCAAAAAGACTTGAGGTAATTGGTGCCAAAGGAGCTTCAGCAAAGTATTGTGGAAAGGCTGTGATACTTATGTACATGGGAGGAGCCTGTGATACTTATGTACGTGGGAGGAGCCTGTGATACTTATGTACATGGGAGGAGCCTGTGATACTTATGTACATGGGAGGAGCCTGTGATACTTATGTACATGGGAGGAGTCTGTGATACTTATGTACATGGGAGGAGCCTGTGATACTTATGTACATGGGAGGAGCCTGTGATACTTATGTACATGGGAAGAGCCTGTGATACTTATGTACATGGGAGGAGCCTGTGATACTTATGTACAGGGGAGGAGCCTGTGATACTTATGTACATGGGAGGAGCCTGTGATACTTATGTACATGGGAGGAGCCTGTGATACTTATGTACAGGGGAGAAGCCTGTGATACTTATGTACATGGGAGGAGTCTGTGATAATTATGTACATGGGAGGAGCCTGTGATACTTATGTACAGGGAAGGAGCCTGTGATACTTATGTACATGGGAGGAGCCTGTGATACTTATGTACGTGGGAGGAGCCTGTGATACTTATGTACATGGGAGGAGTCTGTGATACTTATGTACATGGGAGGAGCCTGTGATACTTATGTACATGGAAGGAGCCTATGATACTTATGTACATGGGAGGAGCCTGTGATACTTATGTACGTGGGAGGAGCCTGTGATACTTATGTACATGGGAGGAGCCTGTGATACTTATGTACATGGGAGGAGTCTGTGATACTTATGTACATGGGAAAAGCCTGTGATACTTATGTACATGGGAGGAGCCTGTGATACTTATGTACAGGGGAGGAGTCTGTGATACTTATGTACATGGGAGGAGCCTGTGATACTTATGTACATGGGAGGAGCCTGTGATACTTATGTACAGGGGAGGAGCCTGTGATACTTATGTACATGGGAGGAGCCTGTGATACTTATGTACATGGGAGGAGCCTGTGATACTTATGTACAGGGGAGAAGCCTGTGATACTTATGTACATGGGAGGAGTCTGTGATAATTATGTACATGGGAGGAGCCTGTGATACTTATGTACAGGGAAGGAGCCTGTGATACTTATGTACATGGGAGGAGCCTGTGATACTTATGTACGTGGGAGGAGCCTGTGATACTTATGTACATGGGAGGAGTCTGTGATACTTATGTACATGGGAGGAGCCTGTGATACTTATGTACATGGAAGGAGCCTATGATACTTATGTACATGGGAGGAGCCTGTGATACTTATGTACGTGGGAGGAGCCTGTGATACTTATGTACATGGGAGGAGCCTGTGATACTTATGTACATGGGAGGAGCCTGTGATACTTATGTACATGGGAGGAGTCTGTGATACTTATGTACATGGGAGGAGCCTGTGATACTTATGTACATGGGAGGAGCCTGTGAAACTTATGTACATGGGAAGAGCCTGTGATACTTATGTACATGGGAAGAGCCTGTGATACTTATGTACATGGGAGGAGCCTGTGATACTTATGTACATGGGAGGAGCCTGTGATACTTATGTACATGGGAGGAGCCTGTGATACTTATGTACAGGGGAGGAGCCTGTGATACTTATGTACATGGGAGGAGCCTGTGATACTTATGTACATGGGAGGAGCCTGTGATACTTATGTACAGGGGAGAAGCCTGTGATACTTATGTACATGGGAGGAGTCTTTGATAATTATGTACATGGGAGGAGCCTGTGATACTTATGTACAGGGAAGGAGCCTGTGATACTTATGTACATGGGAGGAGTCTGTGATAATTATGTACATGGGAGGAGTCTGTGATAATTATGTACATGGGAGGAGCCTGTGATCCTTATGCACATGGGTTTTTTTTTGTTTTTTTCAAAGATTTCAAACTTCTTTCACGTTGTTATTATGGGGGATTGTTTGTAGAATTTTATTTTAAAAAAATGAATTTAATCCATTGGAATAAGACTGTAACATAACAACATGTGGAAAAAGTGAAGCACTGCGAATACTTTCCGGATGCACTGTTTAATGTTTGGGGGTTCTAAGTCATTTTTTTACATGTAGGAGTGAAGTGTCAGAATCGGCCCGGATATGAAGTGGTTAAAAAAGATAAGCAGGCTGCCATTGACATTGCCTTCCTAAGATGCCACTTGTCTGGAAATGATGCAGATCCAGAGTCACAGCTCAGTATCAAATATGCAGATTAGGTGTTCTGACTTTGATCTGACTTCACTTGCTGCTTGCTTGCTCTGGGTCAGAGATTCAGAAGAAATGACAGAAGCCAGAGACAGCCAGGAACATTGCAAATCCTTGTCCTGCTCAATCTGACTGCACTGTTCCAAAAACATTTTCTAATCTTTCTCAAAGAAAAGGACAAATACTGAGAAGCCCAAGAACGACAGATCACATATCATGACACAATCACAGTTTAGCTAATACAATGTTTCTGACACTTTAGGCATCAAATTTAATCCCGGGAACAAATTTCCGAGTGAAATTTCCCACAAGTGAGCTGGCGGGAGGATCATTGTCAGTGGATTTAGAGGAATTATCCGTAGTGTGTGCTGCTTACAGGAGGAAAAACAGAGTGCAGAACGTATCAACAGATCCCAACATTCCAAAATACACAAAAGACTTTAAAAAAATAACACATTTTAGATAGAGCGAGGTCTACAGATTCCTAGTGCCGGGAGATCTGTGCTGATCCAACAAAGAAACCATTCATGAAACTGAAGAACAGCTTTAGAAGATTCTAAAAGAGGGGGGACTTTATGACTTTATGTTACTCATCAGGAGCAAGCGTGTACACATGCAAAATATCTCTGTAATGATATATTTTGCATTTCTAGTTGGTCTATTATAGTCACAGGTGTGACCGCCGCTGAAGACGTCAATGACGAAACGCGTACGACGGAGCCACGCACACTACGACACTTCCGGGGGACTCGATCGAGTGGAACGCAGCTGGAGCGCACGCCGCTCGTTCACCGACCGGGGCTTCTCACTGACACGACTTACCCGGATGGGTGTCTGTCACACATAGTCCGGAAAACCTTTTTTGAGATATAGAATTATATCCTTGGCTATATTGTTCAACAGCTATTGGAGCGTCCCTTGTTGCCATACTGAGCTGGATGGATGTTGCTGTATACAACTTTATGAGCTTTTTTATATATAATTCTTTCGCATTTTGTTTTATCCAATAATTGTTTTAATAAATGGAAAATTATTCCTTTTAACTACCACACAATGGAAGCCATCTTTTGTTTTTTTATGAGAATCTGAATCAGAGACATCTGGCATTACAAATAAAAAGAGGGGCATACCCTGATCCTGATCCCTGGAGTTGTGCAGAGTGGAGCCTGAAGCCGAGGGAGCTTGGCCGGTGTCTTATCATATAAGGTCCCCCATCACATAGCGTCCGCTGTGTACTGCGCAAAATTGTGACGAGGGGTGTACTTACTTTTGTGAGATACTGTATTTACACGGCGTAACATTATCTTTCACAACATAAAAAAAAAAAAAAAATGGGCTAACTTTACAGTTTTCTTAGTCAAAAAAGTGTATTTATTCCCCAAAAACTGCATTTGTAAGAGCGCTGCACATATACAGTGTGACATAAAGTATTTATATACCCAATGTGTGGCGCTAAAAAAATATGCAATATACTAAAACTCTAATGCCGCGTACACACGACCGGACTTTCCGGCAGGCTAGGTCCGAAGGGATTAGTCCATTGGACAATCCGATTGTTCGAAAAAAAAAAAATCAGACGGACCTAGAAATAGAACATGTTTCAAATCGATCCGACGGACTCAATTCCGACGAACTAAAAAATTCGGGAAAACCGTTCGTCTGTGTGCTAGTCTGATGGACCAAATGCGATGCAAGGGAAAGCATTGGCTACTGGCTATTGAACTTCCTTGTTTCGTCCCGTTTACGTCATCACGTTCAAAACTAACGGACTTTCGAATGGACTTAGTCCATTCATGTGTGGGCAAGTCTGTTCGTTCGGAAAGTCCGTCGGACCTAGTCTGCTGGAAAGTCCGGTCGTGTGTACACAGCATAAAATGATAATATATAATAAATAAACAGATAAAATATATAAAATAAAATATCCCCAATTGTAGTGCAAGTGACATAAAGTATTGCTATTGTATTCTCTAGGGGGTCTGAAAAAATATATATAATGTTTGGGGGTTCTAAGTAATTTTTTAGCAAAAAAAAATAAAAAATTATTTCGACTTGTAAACAACAAGTTTGAAAATACGCAAGGTTCTTAAAGCGGAGCTCCACCCTAAAGTGGAGCTTCCGCTCATTGGAACCCTGCCCCCCCCCTCCGGCGCCACATTTGGCACCTTTCAGGGGGGAGGGGGGGTGCAGGTACCTGTACAGTACAGGTATCTGCACCCACTTCCGGCATAGATATCTGCAGAATATACGCCCCTTTCCGCAGAATCTTCACCCCTTTCCGCAGGTCCCCCCCCCCCGCTGTCTGCTGGGAAACACACGGATCCCAGAGACAGCGGGGACCGTCCTTATTGCGCAGCGCGACTCGCGCATGCACAGTAGGGAACCGGGAAATGAAGCCGCAAGGATCCACTTCCTGATTCCCATACCCAAGATGGCGGCGGCAGCACCCCGAGAGACGATCGAGAGATCGGCTTCGGGTGCCGACATCGCGGGGCGCGCTGGGCGGGTAAGTGTCATTATTTGCCAAATAAAAAAAAAAAACTCTCAATTTTTGCTCATTGGAGCACCCTTAAAATGATCTTCTTTTGTCTTTATTTAACCACTTAAAGCGGGAGTTCCGCCGTTTTTTTTTTTTTTTTTTTAAAGCCAGCAGCTACAAATACGGCAGCTGCTGACTTTTAAAAAAAAAAAAACGGCGGAACTCCCGCTTTAAGTGGTTAAATAAAGACAAAAGAAGATCATTTTAAGGGTGCTCCAATGAGCAAAAATTGAGAGTTTTTTTTTTTATTTGGCAAATAAAAAGGCTGATCAATCATTTCATAATGATATCAATTTCACCAAAAATCGCCTCCTTCTTGCCGTAATTTGACCAACGCAAGGCCAATCCAGAAGAAACGGCATGGACGGATTTATTTTCCCATTCTGCAAACACGGCCCCAAAACTCCATTGCTCCAGACAAAGAGAAGCTGGAGGAGGAGCTGCGGTTTAGAAATTAGAGTGTCAGCTCTTGTGGGTAAGAAACAGATGCTATACGTTCTATAGAGTGCTTCGGAATATGATGGTGCTGTGAAATAAATAATACCCGCCATTGTCTCCTCTACATGTTGTTTCTCTTCAATATGTGATTAGAGTTGCGTGCAACACACGAAAAAAAAAAAAAAAAAACACTCCCCGCCCCCGCACAGCGCCTAAGCCGCCCGCCATTTCTTGTGACAGTCAATTAAGGTTTTAGCATAATCACCAGGATTACAGAGGCTTCTTGTGTAATGTGGGTGAGATCAGACATCCCCCCCCTCCCACCCCGGCGTGTGAGACCGCTTAACACCGAACGTGCCACTTTCCCGACGAGGACGCAGCTGTGCCCAAGACACGCATAATGAAGACACAGACAGGTCCGGGGGAATCAGCACACAACCTGATGACAAGCAATTCTTCTAGGCATTAACCACTTCAGCCCCAGAAGATTTACCCCCTTCCCCCCCCCCCTTTCATGACCAGGCCATTTTTTTTTGTGATACGGCACTGCATTACTTTAACTGACAATTGTGCGGTCGTGCGACGCTGTACCCAATTAAAAACTGATGTCCTTCTTTCCCCACAAATAGAGATTTCTGGGGAAAACCTCTGCGGTTTTTATTTTTTGTGCTATAAACAAAAAAAGACCGACAATTTTGGAAAAAAAAAAACAATATTTTTTATTTTCTACTATAAAACACACACAAATAGAAAATAAAAGAAAATAAATTAAAAAAAAAATGTAAAAAATCAAATTTCTTCATCAATTTAGAAAATGACAGGGGGGGGGCAGAGGGGGACAGAGACAAGACCAGTCACCCTGCACAAGGAGAGAGCTGAGCTGTGGGAGGGGCCCAGCATGCTCCACCCACTACAGAAACTGACAGTAGGGGGCGGAGACAAGACCAGACATGCTGAACAAAGAGTGAGAGCAGAGCTGTGGGAGGAGCCCAGCAAGCCCCACCCACTAAAGAAAACTGCAAGAGGGGGCGGAGGCAAGATCAGTCACTCTGCACAAGGAGAGAGCAGAGCTGTGGAAGGGGCCCAATAAAAAGTGGTGCACCGTAATGCACCAGCAGTTTACATCTGTAAGTTGGGGTGCACTGCAACGCAAGTGGCATCTCCTGCACTACCTGGGTGCCTGTCTGCACGTATTGCCATAGGTTTCAGTAACGTGCAGTAAAATGTGTGCTTTCCCGCAACGCGTTGGTGTGAATGAGCCCCAAGCACGGAATGTTTTGTTCTCTCACACACGGCAGGCAGGAGGTTTGGAAGATACAGAATAGCTATTTATAGATTCTGTTTATTGGAAGTCATTTCCCATCCTCCCGACAGACGCAGAAATGTCAGCGGACAATGCAGCAAATGTTACATTGTGCAAATAGAGAGATTCCAGACAGAATGGAAATGTCACAGTGAAGCCGGTTGGGGAGGTGGGGGTGGGGGAGGGGGGGTCTGGTGCTTTATTTGCTGCTTTGTTACTTGATAAGCAACTCGGTACAAGGGGATGAGTGAAGCGGCAAAGTTGCGTTTGTAGGAGAACCTCGCGGGAATTCGATGAACCTCCAATGGTCACGACCATATTTGGGCAATGATGTCACCCAGGATTCCCGGCTGGTTGGGGCGACCACTTCCCGATGCCGGATCTCCGTCCAGTTTGTTGACAAGCAGCAGACAGGGATTTGCGTGTTGCGTGAGCGACTAATCGAATATGGTGGGCGTTATCTGTAGTTCAGGCTGGGTTCCTGTCCCCATAGATTATACACTGCTGTAGCCTCCGAAATATCCTCATTTTTGCAGCCGCCGAAACGCGTTTGTAGTTTTATATAACTTTTTTTTTTTTTTTTTTTTTTTAAATCATCTTGGACTTTTTTTTATCTGATTTTGGTCTGCTGCTCCTTTCTGTATTCCTATATTGAGGACAGTTTTCCACGGCTTTGGGTTCAGTCTGAACCTTTGCTCATCTCTACTTGTGACTTGATGCTGAGGAAATGCTTCCTGACATTGATCGGCCCCTGATGCAGCCTCTCACCTTGTGACTTGCTACAAAGTTACAATGTATAGTCTGATCACTGGAGGGGAGACTGAGGAAATGCCTCCTCCTCCTTCTACAAAGTTACAATGTATGGTCTAATCACTGGGGGGGAGGGGAGACAGAGGAAACGACTCCTCCCCCTTCTTTCCACAAAGTTACAATGTATAGTCTGATCACTGGGGGAGGGGAGACTGAGGAAATGCCTCCTCCTCCTTCTACAAAGTTACAATGTACGGTCTGATCACTGGGGGGAGGGGAGACAGAGGAAATTACCCCTCCTCCTTCTATAAAGTTATAATGTACAGTCCGATTACTGGGGGAGGGGAGACTGAGCAAATGCCTTCTCCTCCTTCTACAAAGTTACAATGTACAGTCTGATTGCTGGGGGAGGGGTGATTGAGGAAATGCCTCCTCCTCCTTCTACAAAGTTACAATGCACATTCTGATCACTGGGGGGGGAGGGGGGGGGGGGGTAGGGGAGAGACTGAGGAAATGCTTCTGCCTCCTTCTACGAAGTTACAATGTAGTCTGATCACTGGGGGAGGGGAGACTGAGGAAATGACTCCTCCCCCCTCTACAAATTTACAATGCACAGTCTGATCACTGGGGGAGGGGAGACTGAGAAAATGCTTCCTTCTTCTACAAAGTTACAATGTACAGTATAATCACTGGGGGAGGGGAGACTGAGCAAAATGCTTCCTCCTGTCTGCAGCAGACTGATGATATCATCTCAGCCTAACCACTGACTGGAAGTAAGGATTGGCTACTTAAAATGTATGTTACCCTAAATATTTGTTCTTTTCCTATGTGTGTCTTCATGTCAGTGGTGCCCAACTTCCCATCAACAGGGTCTGGCAAGGTGGCAAGGTGGCAGTCAATCCCTCCAGGGACTGTGGGGGGAGGAGGTGGGGTTGATGTTGGGGGTGCAGCTTGCCACATTGGGGGCGGTGGGGGGGGGTGTTGGAATTGTAAACTGCCACCTCATGGGGCGGGGGGGGGGGGTGCAGACTGGGTCTTACCAGTGCTCTATGAGATCCTGTCTCTGGCCCGGCTTGTCTCCATTCTTTTCTTGACCACAGAGAGGTAAGAGAGTAATGGAGCTAGAAGAAGGGGAACGTGTGCCCTCTGGTGAATGGAGGGTGGCAGTGCGGATTGTGCGAGCTCACTCAGCCCGCCGCAAACCTCCACCATGCGGCCCAGCTGCCAGCAGACCATGGACCTGCACCGGTCCACACACACAGGGGGTTGGAGACCCCAGACAAAAATAATAGTATGTATCATTTTCATGTACTTTTTCCATCTGAAGTACCTGGTTGGACCTGCCAGTCACCTTCCTTGTTCTACACTGACCACACAAAGCACAGAAGCTGGTTTGTGTTAGCGTGGTCAGTTTTCATCCTCTGGCTGGTCATTCAGAGGTACAGGACACCGTGCAGACACACAGCATGCCTGAATTAGGTAGTTTGTTTAGCCACCATGCCCTTCAACCAATCACAGCCTGCCTCTGGCACATGTAACCTTCCAATCACAGCCTGCCTCTGTAAACACTGCCAGTTTTTTTTTTTTTTCCTGGAAAGCAGAGCGATTTTCTTTTCTTATCTCATGCTTTTTAAGGTAGAGGAGATATCTGGGGTCTCGTCACCCCAGATGTCTCCATAAAGAGGACCTGTCATGCCTTATTCCTATTATAAGGGATGTTTACATTTCTTGTAATAGGAATGAAAGTGATTTAAAAAAAAAAATATGTGTTTAAAGGGACAGTGCAAAAAAAAATAATAATAATAAGTAAAAATTTAAAGCGCCCGTCCCCTCATTTTAAAGCGTGACATGTTAGGTATCTATTTACTCGGCGTAACATCATCTTTCACATTATCCAAAAAAAATTTGGGTAAATATTGTATTTTTTTTTTTATTAAAGTGTTATTTTTTGTGAATGAAAAATTGCTATGCAAATACTGTGTGACATAGCAAATCGCCACAATCACCATTTTATTCTGTAGGGTCTCTGCTAAATATAAATAAATAAAAAAAAAAAAAAAAAAATATATATATATATATATATATATATATATATATATATATATATATAATGTTTGGGGGTTCTGAGTAATTTTCTAGCAATAAAAAAATGTGAATTTTACATGTAGGAATTGGCTTGGGTATCTAAGTGGTTAAAACCGTTTATAGATATTATTTATTTTTACTCTAGATTTCAAAGGCTGTTTTTTTAATTTATTTTTATTTTGAATATGTGACCAGCAGCAGAGGACTAGAAGCTCCTCCTGCTTTTGTTTCCCTGCAGACAGGCTGGGAGAGAGCCGAGTCATGTGACAGCTGGATATCCATTAGGAAAAAGGATACTTAGATGATTTTTTTTTAATTAAAATAAATACAATGTCATCATCCTCATACAGAAATATCTACAATGTAAACGACACAGTGTGTGTTTAGTATCACTTTATATAGTAATGAACATATGTGCTTGGCTCGCCATGAGACGAAGATGCTGGAGGTGCAACGATCGTGCCATGTGAGATTTTCTCACTCACATCTCAGCTGACATTGCCATTTACATCCCCATTTCCATATCCACCAATCCCTCCATCCAGCACCTGTGAACTCGCCGTTCCTCCGGAATATCACACCTGTGACGATCACACAACACCTGCCACCCACCGCCTTCTACTGTAAATAATGCAAATGGCAAAGGGCGCGGTGCACAAAAAAGAGGTGGAAAAACAAGACTTACAATTCCTCACTCAATGAGTCTAAAAGGTTTATAAGGACAGAATCCGGTATTTCAAGAACATTTGTAGTAAAGGAGGTTACGGTGTAATCATCGAGGAATTCAGAAATTGTGGAAAATGTTTAACATGTTCAAAGTAGTTTTCTTCTGTAATTACAGGTCCCGGGATGGCGGGGCGACAGATTACAGGTCCCGGGATAGCAAGGAGACAGATTACAAATCCAGGGATGGCAGAGCGACAGATTATAGGTCCCGAGATGGCAGGGCAACAGATTACGGGTCCCGCGGATGGCAGGGCGACAGATTACAGGTCTCGGGATGACAGGGCGGCAGATTACAGGTCCCGGTATGGCAGGACGACAGATTACAGGTCCCGGGATGGCAGGGCGACAGATTACAGGTCCCAGGATGGCAGGGCAACAGATTACAGGTCCCGGGATGGCAGGGCAACAGATTACAGGTCTCAGGATGGCAGGGCGACAGATTACAGGTCCCGAGATGGCAGTGTGACAGATTACGGGTCCCGGGATGGCAGGGTGACAGATTACAGGTCCCGGGATGGCAGGGTGACAGATTACAGGTCCTGGGATGGCAGGGTGACAGATTACAGGTCCCGGGATGGCAGGGTGACAGATTACAGGTCCCAGCATGGCAGGGCAACAGATTACAGGTCCCGGGATGGCAGGGTGACATATTAAAGGTCCTGGGATGGCAGGGCAACTGATTACAGGTCTCGGGATGGCAGGGCGACAGATTACAGGTCCCAAGATGGCAGTGCGACAGATTACGGGTCCCGGGATGGCAGGGTGACAGATTACAGGTCCCGGGATGGCAGGGCGACAGATTACAGGTCCCGGGATGGCAAGGCGACAGATTACAGGTCCTGGGATGGCAGGGTGACAGATTACAGGTCCCGGGATGGTAGGGCAACAGATTACAGGTCCCAGGATGGCAGGGCAACAGATTATGGGTCCCAGAATGGCAGGGCAAAAGATTACAGGTCCCGAGATGGCAGTGTGACAGATTACGGGTCCCGGGATGGCAGGGCAACAGATTACAGGTCCCAAGATGGCAGGGCAACAGATTACGGGTCCCGCGGATGGCAGGGCGACAGATTACAGGTCGTGGGATGGCAGGGCGACAGATTTCAGGTCCTGGGATGGCAGGGTGACATATTACAGGTCCTGGGATGGCAGGGTGACATATTACAGGTCCTGGGATAGCAGGGCAACAGATTACAGGTCCTGGGATGGCAGGGCGACAGATTACAGGTCCCGAGATGGCAGGGCGACATATTACGGGTCCCGCGGATGGCAGGGCGACAGATTACGGGTCCCGGGATGGCAGGGTGACAGATTACAGGTCCCAGGATGGCAGGGCGACAGATTACTGGTCCCAGGATGGCAGGGTGACAGATTACAGGTCCCGGGATGGCAGGGTGACAGATTACAGGTCCCAGGATGGCAGGGTGACAGATTACAGGTCCCGGGATGGCAGGGTGACAGATTACAGGTCCCAGGATGGCAGGGTGACAGATTACAGGTCTCGGGATGGCAGGGCGAGAGAATACTGATCAGGGGATGATTACAGATCCCAGGATGGCAGGGCAACAGATTACAGGTCCCGAGATGGCAGTGTGACAGATTACGGGTCCCGGGATGGCAGGGTGACAGATTACAGGTCCTGGGATGGCAGGGCGACAGATTACAGGTCCAGCGGATGGCAGGGCAACAGATTACAGGTCCCGGGATGGCAGGGCAACAGATTATGGGTCCCGCGGATGGCAGGGCGACAGATTACAGGTCGTGGGATGGCAGGGCGACAGATTTCAGGTCCTGGGATGGCAGGGTGACATATTACAGGTCCTGGGATGGCAGGGCAACAGATTACAGGTTTCGGGATGGCAGGGTGACATATTACAGGTCCTGGGATGGCAGGGCGACAGATTACAGGTCCCGAGATGGCAGTGTGACAGATTACGGGTCCCGGGATGGCAGGGTGACAGATTACAGGTCCCGGGATGGCAGGGCGACAGATTACAGGTCCTGGGATGGCAGGGCGACAGATTACAGGTCCCGGGATGTCAGGGCGACAGATTACAGGTCCAGCGGATGGCAGGGCAACAGATTACAGGTCCCAGGATGGCAGGGCAACAGATTATGGGTCCCGGAATGGCAGGGCAAAAGATTACAGGTCCCAAGATGGCAGTGTGACAGATTACGGGTCCCGGGATGGCAGGGCAACAGATTACAGGTCCCAAGATGGCAGGGCAACAGATTACGGGTCCCGCGGATGGCAGGGCGACAGATTACAGGTCGTGGGATGGCAGGGCGACAGATTTCAGGTCCTGGGATGGCAGGGTGACATATTACAGGTCCTGGGATGGCAGGGCAACAGATTACAGGTTCTGGGATGGCAGGACGACAGATTACAGGTCCTGGGATGGCAGGGCGACAGATTACAGGTCCCGAGATGGCAGGGCGACATATTACGGGTCCCGCGGATGGCAGGGCGACATATTACGGGTCCCGGGATGGCAGGGCGACAGATTACAGGTCCCGGGATGGCAGGGTGACAGATTACAGGTCCCGGGATGGCAGGGTGACAGATTACAGGTCCCGGGATGGCAGGGTGACAGATTACAGGTCCCGGGATGGCAGGGTGACCGATTACAGGTCCCGGGATGGCAGGGTGACAGATTACAGGTCCCGGGATGGCAGGGCGACAGATTACAGGTCCCGGGATGGCAGGGTGACAGATTACAGGTCTCGGGATGGCAGGGTGACAGATTACAGGTCTCGGGATGGCAGGGTGACAGATTACAGGTCTCGGGATGGCAGGGCGAGAGAATACTGATCAGGGGATGATTACAGGTCCTGGGATGGCAGGGCAACAGATTACAGGTCCCAGGATGGCAGGGCAACAGATTATGGGTCCCGGAATGGCAGGGCAAAAGATTACAGGTCCTGAGATGGCAGTGTGACAGATTTCAGGTCCTGGGATGGCAGGGTAACATATTACAGGTCCTGGGATAGCAGGGCAACAGATTACAGGTCCTGGGATGGCAGGGCGACAGATTACAGGTCCCGAGATGGCAGGGCGACATATTACGGGTCCCGCGGATGGCAGGGCGACAGATTACGGGTCCCGGGATGGCAGGGTGACAGATTACAGGTCCCAGGATGGCAGGGCGACAGATTACTGGTCCCAGGATGGCAGGGTGACAGATTACAGGTCCCGGGATGGCAGGGTGACAGATTACAGGTCCCAGGATGGCAGGGTGACAGATTACAGGTCCCGGGATGGCAGGGTGACAGATTACAGGTCCCGGGATGGCAGGGTGACAGATTACAGGTCTCGGGATGGCAGGGCGAGAGAATACTGATCAGGGGATGATTACAGATCCCAGGATGGCAGGGCAACAGATTACAGGTCCCGAGATGGCAGTGTGACAGATTACGGGTCCCGGGATGGCAGGGTGACAGATTACAGGTCCTGGGATGGCAGGGCGACAGATTACAGGTCCAGCGGATGGCAGGGCAACAGATTACAGGTCCCGGGATGGCAGGGCAACAGATTATGGGTCCCGCGGATGGCAGGGCGACAGATTACAGGTCGTGGGATGGCAGGGCGACAGATTTCAGGTCCTGGGATGGCAGGGTGACATATTACAGGTCCTGGGATGGCAGGGCAACAGATTACAGGTTTCGGGATGGCAGGGTGACATATTACAGGTCCTGGGATGGCAGGGCAACAGATTACAGGTCCCGGGATGGCAGGGCGACAGATTACAGGTCCCGAGTGGGCAGTGTGACAGATTACGGGTCCCGGGATGGCAGGGTGACAGATTACAGGTCCCGGGATGGCAGGGCGACAGATTACAGGTCCTGGGATGGCAGGGCGACAGATTACAGGTCCCGGGATGTCAGGGCGACAGATTACAGGTCCAGCGGATGGCAGGGCAACAGATTACAGGTCCCAGGATGGCAGGGCAACAGATTATGGATCCCGGAATGGCAGGGCAAAAGATTACAGGTCCCAAGATGGCAGTGTGACAGATTACGGGTCCCAGGATGGCAGGGCAACAGATTACAGGTCCCAAGATGGCAGGGCAACAGATTACGGGTCCCGCGGATGGCAGGGCGACAGATTACAGGTCGTGGGATGGCAGGGCGACAGATTTCAGGTCCTGGGATGGCAGGGTGACATATTACAGGTCCTGGGATGGCAGGGCAACAGATTACAGGTTTCGGGATGGCAGGGTGACATATTACAGGTCCTGGGATGGCAGGGCAACAGATTACAGGTCCCGGGATGGCAGGGCGACAGATTACAGGTCCCGAGATGGCAGTGTGACAGATTACGGGTCCCGGGATGGCAGGGTGACAGATTACAGGTTCCGGGATGGCAGGACGACAGATTACAGGTCCTGGGATGGCAGGGCGACAGATTACAGGTCCCGAGATGGCAGGGCGACATATTACGGGTCCCGCGGATGGCAGGGCGACATATTACGGGTCCCGGGATGGCGGGGCGACAGATTACAGGTCCCGGGATGGCAGGGTGACAGATTACAGGTCCCGGGATGGCAGGGTGACAGATTACAGGTCCCGGGATGGCAGGGTGACAGATTACAGGTCCCGGGATGGCAGGGTGACCGATTACAGGTCCCGGGATGGCAGGGCGACAGATTACAGGTCCCGGGATGGCAGGGCGACAGATTACAGGTCCCGGGATGGCAGGGTGACAGATTACAGGTCTCGGGATGGCAGGGCGAGAGAATACTGATCAGGGGATGATTACAGGTCCTGGGATGGCAGGGCAACAGATTACAGGTCCCAGGATGGCAGGGCAACAGATTATGGGTCCCGGAATGGCAGGGCAAAAGATTACAGGTCCTGAGATGGCAGTGTGACAGATTACGGGGTCCCGGGATGGCAGGGCAACAGATTACAGGTCCCAAGATGGCAGGGCAACAGATTACGGGTCCCACGGATGGCAGGGCGACAGATTACAGGTCCTGGGATAGCAGGGCAACAGATTTCAGGTCCTGGGATGGCAGGGTGACATATTACAGGTCCTGGGATGGCAGGGCAACAGATTACAGGTTCCGGGATGGCAGGGCGACAGATTACAGGTCCCGAGATGGCAGGGCGACATATTACGGGTCCCGCGGATGGCAGGGCGACAGATTACGGGTCCCGGGATGGCAGGGTGACAGATTACAGGTCCTGGGATGGCAGGGTGACAGATTACAGGTCCTGGGATGGCAGGGTGACAGATTACAGGTCCCGGGATGGCAGGGTGACAGATTACAGGTCCCGGGATGGCAGGGTGACAGATTATAGGTCCCGGGATGGCAAGGTGACAAAATACAGGTCCCGGGATGGCAGGGTGACAGATTACAGGTCCCGGGGTGGCAAGGTGACAGATTACAGGTCCCGGGAGGGCAGGGTGACAGATTATAGGTCCCGGGATGGCAAGGTGACAGATTACAGGTCCCGGGATGGCAAGGTGACAGATTACAGGTCCCGGGATGGCAAGGTGACAGATTACAGGTCCCGGGATGGCAGGGTGACAGATTACAGGTCCCGGGAAGGCATGGCAATCATAAGACAACTGGCGGAGCGAAGGAAGACAAAGAAAACAAGAAGTATTTCTGTAGAACAAACAAACGAAAGGCATCCAGTATTGGCGCCTTGGCATGGCTCCCAGCCAGGGAGTTCCTTTACAATTTAATAGCGAATGAAGAAGTAATTGTCACATCACTCATCATCATGACATCCCACATGTAGTAAAACAAGTCCACATACCAACGTAAGAGGATGAGTATTAAAGGAGATGTGTGAAGATAATAACACCCATCCATACTCACCTATATGGCTGCAGCATTGGTCAAATGCTGCAGCTGTTCCCCTCCGACTCTAAGACTGATAACTGAGCAATCACATGACTGCTGATCACTCAGTCCTTGGTCTTTACTGAGCAGAGAGCGATGATTGCCAGTCACTGCTCTCTACTCTGCCCCTCCAACATTCACTGGAGCACGGGGCCGGGGAGGGGGGCGGGAGCAGCTGGCTCAGGCTCTCGGCATCCGGATGGATTCCTGCAAATCTGAACTGGTTCTGTGACATCAGCCAACAGCGCCGTCAGTTTAAATAACTGCTCTGCAGTGCCAGGACAAGGTCATCTATTACCCAAGGCAAAGATGCCAAGCAGTGCCCCCACCCCGGAATTTATGGGCAGCAAAAATTCCCTCCCTTCCACCAAAAAAAAATGTGAGCACCAATACACACGCTTAGCCCCTAAGCATAAGTTCCCTTTGCAAGCTAAATTTCTCCCCAAACCAAAAAACCCTCTCCCAGTACAAATCCCCCCCCCAAAAAAAAAAAAATCCCCAATCTAGTACAAGTCTTTGCCCCCACCATCCCCTCCCAGCTCAAAACCTCTCCCCCCCTCCAAATCTCCCCCCTCACTTAAATCCCAGCTCAAATCTTCTCCCTCCTCAAATGCCACCTCGATAACGATAACACCAATATCTACCCCTTTAAACTTCCCCTCTGAGAATAAATCCTCTCCCACCTCCAAATCCCTCTCACATAGCATAAATCCCTCCACCCCAAAACTTCCCCTCCTATCACTAATCCCCCCAATTATCCCTACTAGCACAAATCCTCCCTGCAAAATCCCTCTTCCTAGCACAAATCTCCCCTCCTACTACAAATCTCCTCTCCTAGCTCCCCCCCTCCCAAATCCCCATCCCAAATTTAGTCTCCTAAAATAAATCGGGCACCACTGCCACCCCTAAATTTCCTCCTTCCAGTACAAATCCTCCACCCCCCTTTTAGCACTAATCCTCTTCTTCCTACCCCTCCAGCACAAATACTCTCATCCCTCAGATCCCTCACTGAGCAGGCAGATCTGCCCCGCCTGCAAGGGGCCCTAGGGCTTATGGATTGGCAACACTGTATATAACTATATACCTTAATGATGATAAAATGTTAATGGTATTTTGACCAGTATAATATCAAGCACAGGACTCAGCAGCTGCTTTCTCTGCCAAACTAGATGAGTGGTGTGGCAGATAATTAAGCTGGTAAAAAAAAAAATATTAACATTGTATCCGCATTTAAAGCGGGAGTCCGCCGGGACTCCGCGTTTTTTTTTTTTTTTTTACAGCCAACAGCTACAAATACTGCAGCTGCTGACTTTTAAAATAGTGACACTTACCTGTCCAGCGCGCCCGCGATGTCGGCACCCGAAGCCGATCTCTAGATCGTCACTCGGGTGCTGCCGCCGCCATCTTGGGTATGGGAATCAGGAAATGGAGCCTTTCGGCTTCATTTCCCGGTTCCCTACTGCGCATGCGCGAGTTCCGCTGCGCAATATGGACGGTCCCCGCTGCCTCTGGGATCTGTGTGTTTCCCAGCAGGCAGCGGGGCACTTGCGGAAGGGGGCGGGCACTTGCGGAAAGGGGCGTAATCTACGCCCCTTTCCGCAGAGAGCTATCCCGGAAGTGGGTGCAGTTACCTGGATTATCCAGGTAACTGCACCCCCCTCCCCCCTGAAAGGTGCCAATTGTGGCGCCGGAGGGGGGGAGGATTCCGATGAGCGGAAGGTCCATTTTAGGGTGGACCTCCTAAGTTATTAAAAATTCTTGGGAATGTTGGAAAACCGGAGCAGACAGAATCTGCATCAGCTCTACACGGCAACCCATCAGCTTCAGCTGGTCTAGTAAAGCTGAAAGGTAGATGCTGATTGGCTGGCATGCACAGTTGCTCTGGTTTTGATAAATTCGTTCCTATTGTTTCCAATCTTTAACCACTTAACGACTGCCCGCCCGCAATGTACTGCTGTAGGCAAAGCGACCTACCCCCTACGTCACTGCCTTCTTCCAGGTATGGGGGCGCGCGCTTGGGCCGGCACCCGTTGTGATTGCACACAACGGGAGCCAGTCCGCAAGTCCCAGTCCAGGACCTTCTAATTAGCTTCGTCCAATCACAGCCCAGAGCTTTGTGTTGAAATTCAAGTTTATTTTTACTATCATAAACAGTAAAATAGATAATAAATACATAATAAAGGATAATTAATAATAATATTTTTAAAAGTAATAAATAGTAAAATAAATAATAAATACATAACAAATGATAATATGACAGTTATTTTAGGGCGAAGGTCCACTTTCATTTCTATAACAAAACTGCGCTTCCTCTGTGGGCGGGTAGGGTGATATTGGCGACCCCCCACCTATATGTTTATTTCCTGCGCAAGGAATGATAATTACATCTGAATCTCATTGTCTGGGCTCTTCGGAGGATAAACAGTCATTTCATTTTCTATAATTGCGTGTTTGGACGGCGCTCCCTTCGCTGTGACGGGTGTCAGGTGACTGGAGGTGACAGGTGCTCGCAGTGCGACTGAACCGACACGCGCGTTGTGCGATGAATAATGCATTCGCCGGTAATCAGAGCAGACACAACACGGAGCAGGTAATGGCACACACCGCCGCTGTGCTTTGTCTGTATAATGACAGCGGAAGCCGCCATCAGAAACACTCCAAATCCAGGAATCACACAAAGACTACCCTCCCCCCTCCCCCACTCCCTGCATTGTAAGCGTTAAATGCTCGTTATCCCTAAGGGGTAAGGAAAAAGGATATACTACTACTACTTACCTTACTTCTTGCTCTGGTGCCCTCCTCCGCTCCGTCTGTCTTTACAAACAATGCAGGACGACTGGCCCTGCACTGTACATGATGATGTCATTGTACAACCGTGGGCCCAGAGCGCCTTATAGAAGAAGCCATCCACCACCCTGACCCAGCTTCACCCCCTTCCTCATCTCAACATATCACCCAAACGATCCTCTCCGCTACTCCTAAGGCCCCCTGCTTTTTAGCTCTCTCCTCACCTTATCACCCTCAGGACTTCACCAGAGCCTCTCCCATCCTCTGAAACTCCCTACCCCAATCTGCCCAGTGCTCTGGTGCCCCCCCCCCCCACTACTCTAATCTGTCCAAAGCCTCTCCCATCCTGTGGAACTTTCTAGCCAAATCTGTCCAGAGTGTCTCCCATCCTCTGGTGCTCCCCACCCTAATATGTCCAGAGCCTCTTCTATCCTCTGGAACTTTCTAGCCAAATTTGCCCAGAGTGTCTCCCATTCTCTGGTGCACCCTACCCCTAACTGTGCAGAGCCTCTTTTATCCTCTGGAATTCCAGCCACAATCTGTCCAGAGCTCTGGTGCTCCCCACTCTAATCTGTCCAGAGCCTAATCTATCCTTTGGAACTCTCTAATCTGTCCAGAGCCATTTCTATCCTCTGGAACTTCCTACTCCAATCTGTCCAGAGCCTCTCCCATTCTTTGGAACTTCCTACCTCAATCTGTCCAGAGCCTCTCCCATCCTCTGGAACATTCTACCCCAATTTGTCAAGAGCCTCTCCTATGCTGTGGTGCTCCCCGCCCTACACTGTCCAGAGTTTCTTTTATGCTCTGGAACTCCCTACCCCAAACTGTCCAGAGCCTCTTCTATCCTCTGAAACTTCCTAGCCAAATCTGTCCAGAGTGTCCCCCATCCTCTGGTACGCCCTACCCTAATCTGTCCAGAGCCTTATCTATTCTCTGGAATTTCCTAGCCCAATCTGTCCAGAGTGTCTCCCATCATCAGGTGCTCCTTACCCCTAACTGTGCAAAGCCTCTTCTATCCTCTGGAACTTCCTACCCCAATCTGTCCAGAGCCTCTCTCATCCTCTGAAACTTCCTACCCCAATCTGTCCAGTGCTCTGGTGCTCCCCACCCTAATCTGTCTCAAACCTATTCTATCCTTTGGAGCTCTCTACTCTAATCTGTCCAGAGGCTTTTCTATCCTTTGGAACTTCCTTCCCCAATCTGTCCAGAGCTGGAACTTCCTACCCCAATCTGTCCTGAGCCTCTCCCATCCTCTGGAACGTTCTACCCCAATCTGTCCAGGACCTTTCCTATGCTCTGTTGCTCCCCACCCTACTCTGTCCAGAGTCTATTTTATGCTCTGGAATTCCCTACCCCTAACTGTCCAGAACCTCTTCTATCCTCTGGAACTCTACTCCAATCTGTCCAGAGCCTCTCCAATCCATTGGTTCTCACGACATCAATCTGTCCAGAGCCTCTCCCATCCTCGTTCTACCTCAATCTGTCCAGAGCAGTAGTGGCTGGAGTTCCCTTTTTTTGTGGGAGGGGGGCGTCAAACAATCCACCCCTCTCCTGTCGCTTGATTGTCAGCCCACCTGCCCCAGCACTTCCAACTCGGCACCTTCCCCTGCGTCTCCTCCTCCTCGGGCGACCAATACAATCGCTTCTTCTCTCTAGACCCGCTTCCTGATTGGCCGGGAGAATCAGGAAGATGATAGCGAATATTAATTCACTATTGTCACACAACTGGTTGGGTGCTGTGCTCTGCACCCCGAGCTCACCCTTTTTTTTTAAGCCAATTAGAGCTTTAGGCTCTAATAGTGTGCTTAAAAAAAATTATTGGAATCCATGTGTCCTGTGGCCTGCATGTAGATTAGAGGGCCATGTGCATGGATTAGGGGAGTCGCGCCCTTCCGCCACTGGTCCAGAGCCTGTCCCATCCTCTGGAGCTCCCTACCCCAATCCAGAGCCTCTTTTATCCTCTGAAACCCTATTCTCCAGTCTGTCCAAAGTCTCTTCTGTTCTCTGGAACTTCCTACCTCAATCTTTCTGGCTATTTCCTTCTCTATCCACCTTTAGGCGATCCCTGAAAACTCATCTCTTCAGGGCAGCCTATCCCGCCTCCACCTAACAACTGAACTTCAACCTTCTCTATCAACTCATCACCCACAGCTATTACTTTTGTATCACTAGACCCTCCCCATTAGATTGTAAGCTCTCAGGACCAGGCCCCCCCCTAGTCCTCTTGGAATAAATTGTACTTTGGGTGGATAAAGGACAATCTGCAACTCCATACATGCTCTTTAAATCAGTCCAAATTTATTATCTCTCCATAAAGATAAAAGTACAGCAGAGGTAAATAAAACGTACTGTAATGGACCCTGCATATGTCTTGATGATGTCAGAACTTTGGACCGCTGGAGCATAGAAAGAAGACATTGTGGGGACCAGTCTAGCAGCTCGGTGGATCAGGTAGGTAAATCTACTTTTCCCCAAAATGGCAGTTAACCCTTTCTGGGCAGGCACAGCCCCTCCGCAGGAGAGACTTTCCAAATCACTTGTGCAACTTGTCATGTGACTTTGGACCCCAACGTCGCAAGACAAGTCACACCCCATGTTTCCCTATGAGTGCCGTTTATATCTTCAAAGTAGTTCCTGCACTACTTTGGTCCGACTTTCATTACAATTTGAGGTCCATAGACCTCAATGTAAACCCTCATAAGTCACATGAAATTCACACCTGCGTGATACAGATGCGATTTGGGTCCGACCTGTTACTGCCCCCCCTTTTCCTGACCCGCTGGGCTGCATGCTCGGATAAGGGTCTGGTATGGACTTTGGGGGGGGGACACTACACCTTTTTTTTTTGCCCCGGGGTACCCCTTAAACGCTTTTGGGGGGGGGGGGTTGTTCACTGCCAGCACTCTTTTTTTTTTACATACAGCAGGGAAACCCGCTGACAGCTGATGAGTCATCCGTTGCTAAGGACGTGGCGGCCCGGAATTCAGGACCCCCTCATTGACAACCAGTACAGAATTTGAATTGTTCTGAAAATTTGGAATTCGTTAGAAAATAAAGAAACCAAAATGAAACAACACAGATTTTTCCATCCTGCACGTGTCTAGCTTTGTATTGCACAAACAAAACAATCACATTGGTCAAAGCCAAAGTAGTAACGAAGTCGCACTCATCCAAAGTCGCATCAAGTCGCAGGATAAAGTCACAATGGAAATCGCTCGATTTTTAAGTCGCACAAGTGAGAATGAAGCCTAAAGCCCCGTACACACGAGAGGACTTATGTCCGACAGACTTCCGAAGGAGTTCCGTCGGAGTTCTGCCGGAGTTCCGACAGAGTTCTGACGGACTTTTCGACTGAGCGGACTTGGCCACACACAATCACACTAAACTCCGACGGATTCGAACGTGATGACGTACGACTGGACTCGAATAAGGAAGTTCATAGCCAGTAGCCAATAGCTGCCCTAGCGTCGGTTTTAGTCCGTCGGAATAGCATACACATGAGAGAATTTTTCGAAGGGACCGGGTCCGGCGGAGTTCCGTCGGAAAAATTTGAAGCATGTTCCATATTCTAAAGTCCGTCAGACTTTGGCGAATCAAAAGTCCGTTGCAGCCCACACACGATCGAATAGTCTGACGGAATCATTCCGTCGGACTTTGGATGTTGAAAAGTCCGCTCGTGTGTACGCGGACTTTAGAATATGGAACATGCTTCAAATTTTTCCGACGGAACTCCGCCGGACCCGGTCCCTTCGAAAAATTCGCTCGTGTGTATGCTATTCCGACGGACTAAAACCGACGCTAGGGCAGCTATTGGCTACTGGCTATGAACTTCCTTATTCGAGTCCAGTCGTACGTCATCACGTTCGAATCCGTCGGAGTTTAGTGTGATTGTGTGTGGCCATGTCCGTTCATTCGGAAAGTCCGTCAGAACTCTGTCGGAACTCCGGCAGAACTCCGGCAGAACTCCTTCGGAAGTCTGTCGGACATAAGTCCTCTCGTGTGTACGGGGCTTTATAGGGTTTCTACTGAAGGTTCAGATATCTCCTCTAACATTTGGCTGTTGCTCTAACAAACAGAATATTGTTTTCACAGCAAACAGAGGAGGGGACTACAGAGAGATATTTAACCCATGGATTGTCTCCGGGGCTGTCTGTCTGTCAGCTTTGCTGACCGGATGTAAATCTGTCATCTTCATGTCACAGAATGACAGCTTGTCGTCTTCTCAGGGTATGATTATCTGCCGGGGGCCATACACACCTCCCCGATAGATATCTCCCATGTCTACAACTCGCTGGTTATGCTGGTATCTCAGTTCTCTGGAGGATCACAATGGTAAACAATATCCTACTTTCATACAGCGCCTTCCATATACCCAGTGCAGTGAGTGACCTCAGGGGACACACAGATATTAAACAAACCCACCTCTATACGTTGTACCTGCTTATCTGTGGCATTGTCCCCTCTACAGCCATTAAAAATCCAGAATTCATAAAGCTTGTCTGAGCTGTCAGAAAAAAGGGTGCGGAGAGCTAAAGTTACACTCTGCAGAGCTCAGTGAGGAGAACTCTGACAGGTGATTGGAGAAAAGCGACACACACCCCTTCACACAGCACACAAGAAAAGAGCTGAGGCTGTCAATCACAGGCTCTGTGCTGGAGGTCCCTCCCTGTTACCATTTTTCTTTTGGTGTCATGAAAACTTGTCAGAAGCAACTCATGCAGATAGCAGAGGAAGAAGGCAGCAGACAGAAATAACACTTGGTGCTCTGGATTGAGACAGACGATATAGGCCCCATAAAGAATGAGGAAGGACATCTGGTTACAAAGGATGGGGAGCTGGTGAAGGTATTGAATTTATTCTTCTCCTCAGTCTTCACGAGGGAATTGGGGGCTTCAGTAACCAAAACTGCAGTGTGTGTCCTCATGACACATCACAGGAAGCACCTCCATGGTTATCAGAGGACAGAATTAAAATTGGAAAACTTAACATTAACAAGTCACCGGGACCAGATGGCTTGCACCCGAGGGTACTTAGGGAACTCAGTCAAGTAATTGGCAGACCATTGTTCCTAATTTTTACTGACAGTCTACTGACTGGAATGGTAGAAGCAGATTGGAGAAAAGCCAATGTAGCACCAATATTTAAAAAGGGCCCAAAATGCATCCCTGAGAATTACAGACCAGTTAGCCTAACATCAATAGTATGTAAACTCTTGGAAGGGATGATAAGGGACTGTATACAAGATTTTAGTAATGAGAACGGTATCATTAGCAGTAATCAGCATGGATTCATGAAGAATCACTTTTACCAAACCAATATACTAACCTTCTATGAGGAGGTGAGTTGCCATCTAGATAAAGGAAGGCCCGTACACGTGGTGTATCTGGATTTGACACAGTTCCCCATAAACATTTACTGTACAAAATAAGGTCCTTTGGCATGGATCATAGGGTGAGTACATGGATTGAAAACTGGCTACAAGGGCGAGTTCAGAGGGTGGTGATAAATGGGGAGTGCTCGGAATGGTCGGGGGTGGGTAGTGGGGTCCTCCAGGGTTCTGTGCTGGGACCAATTCTATTTAATTTGTTCACAAACGACCTGGAGGATGGGGATGGGGGAAACAGTTCAATCTCTGTATTTGCAGATGATACTAAGTTAGGCGGGGCAATAACTTCTCCGCAGGATGTGGAAACCTTACAAAAAGATCTGAACAAATTAATGGGGTGGGCAACTATATGGCAAATGAGGTTCAATGTAGAAAAATGTAAAATAATGCATTTGGGTGGCAAAAATATGAATGCAATCTATACACTGGGGGGAGAACCTCTGGGGGAATCTAGGATGGAAAAGGACCTGGGGGTCCTAGTAGATGATAGGCTCAGCAATGACATGCAATGCCAAGCTGCTGCTAACAAAAAAAAAAAAAAAACGGAATATTGGCATTCATTAAAAAGGGGATCAACTCCAGAATTAAAGCAGTTATTCTCCTGCTCTACAAGACTCTGGTCCGGCCTCACCTGGAGTATACTGTCCAGTTCTGGGCACCAGTCCTCAGGAAGGATGTACTGGAAATGGAGCGACTACAAAGAAGGGCAACAAAGCTAATAAAGGGTCTGGAGGATATTAGTTATGAGGAAAGGTTGCAATCACTGAACTTATTCTCTCTGGAGAAGAGACGCTTGATTTCAATATACAAATACCGTACTGGCCCCACAATAGAGATAAAACTTTTCTGCTGAGTTTAATAAGACACGTGGCCACTCATTAAAATTAGAAGAAAAGAGATTTAACTTTAAACTATGTAGAGGGTTCTTTACTGTAAGAGCATCAAGGATGTGGAATTCCCTTCCACAGGCGGTGGTCTCAGCGAGGGCCATTAATAGTTTCAAGAAACTATTAGATAAGCACCTGAACAACCACAACATACAGGGATATACAATGTAATACTGACATATAATCACACACATAGGTTGGACTTGTGTCTTTTTCAACCTCACCTACTATAACTAAACACTATAGAGGAATTTTCTTTGTTTATTTTTTATGTCTGAAGTTTACAACCACTTTAACCTCTTGGCGCCTAGAGGTCAATGGAAGGAATTCTGCCCCATTGTTAGTGGCAGTGGGAAGAATAGTGCCCCGTCATTGGTGTCAGTGGATGGAATAATTCCCCATCATTGGTATCAGTGGGAGGAATAGTGCCCCGTCATTGGTGTCAGTGGATGGAATAATTCCCCATCATTGGTATCAGTGGGAGGAATAGTGCCCCATCACTGGTCTCAATGAAAGGAATAGTGCCCCATCGTTGGTATCGGTGGGAGGAATAGTGCCCCATCTTTGGTATCAGTGGGAGGAATAGTGCCCTGTCATTGGTGTCAGTGGATGGAATAGTACCCCATCCTTGGTATCAGTGGGAGGAATAGTACCCCATCCTTGGTATCAGTGGGAGGAATAGTACCCCATCCTTGGTATCAGTGGGAGGAGTAGTGCCCCATCTTTGGTATCAGTGGGAGGAATAGTGCCCCATCGTTGGTATCAGTGGGAGGAATAGTGCCCCGTCATTGGTGTCAGTGGATGGAATAATTCCCCATCATTGGTATCAGTGGGAGGAATAGTGCCCCATCACTGGTCTCAATGAAAGGAATAGTGCCCCATCGTTGGTATCGGTGGGAGGAATAGTGCCCCATCTTTGGTATCAGTGGGAGGAATAGTGCCCTGTCATTGGTGTCAGTGGATGGAATAGTACCCCATCCTTGGTATCAGTGGGAGGAATAGTACCCCATCCTTGGTATCAGTGGGAGGAATAGTACCCCATCCTTGGTATCAGTGGGAGGAATAGTACCCCATCCTTGGTATCAGTGGGAGGAGTAGTGCCCCATCTTTGGTATCAGTGGGAGGAATAGTGCCCCATCGTTGGTATCAGTGGGAGGAATAGTGCCCCGTCATTGGTGTCAGTGGATGGAATAGTGTCCCAAGGGCTGGATAAAGGCAAGCAAAGGGTCGCAGTTTAGAGACGGCTGAGCTAAAGAGTTGGGATCCAACTGCTTGTTCCCACCTTTTTTGGGGGGGAAAGACTCATTCGTAATGTTGGAACCAATTATAAATAGACTTCTCAAACCAGGTGACCTCATCTCTGGGGGGAGCCCCATTTCGTGTAGAGCTGCTGAACCCAGACTATCCAGCTTGTATGAAGATCTCTCACCCACTGACTAAAGATTTGGATCCAGCTCCTCACCCCCACCTTTTTTTTGCCGAAAGACTTGTTGGCAGTGTTGGAACCAATTATAAATAGTGTTCTCAAATTAGGTGACCCCCATCTCTGGGGGGCCCCTAGTTTGTGTGGAGCTGCTGAACCCAAACTTTTCAACCCAGATGGCCCCTTTCTCTGGGAGGGGAACCCCATTTTGTGGGGAGCTGCTAAATCTAGACTATCCAGCTCCCATTTCCTTTGGGAAAGACTCGTTGGCCATGCTGGAACTAATTATAGTCTTTTTAAACCAGGTGACCCCCATCTCTAGGGGGTGACCCCATTTCATATGGAGCTGCTGAACCCAGACTATACAGCTTGTATGAAGATCTCTCACCTACTGGCTAAAGAGTTAGATCCAGCTCCTCGTCCCCACCTTTTTTTTGGGAAAGACTCGTTGGCAATGTTGGAACCAATTATAAATAGCGTTCTCAAACCAGATGACCTCATCTCTGGGGGGGTATTTTGTGTGGAGCTGCTGAACCCAGATTTTCCATCTCCCACCACTTTTGGGAAAGACTCGTTGGCCATATTGAAACCAAGTATAAATAGACTTCTCAACCCAGATGACTCCCATATCTGGGTGGGTGACCCCATTTTGTGGGGAGCTGCTGAACCCAGACTATCCAACTCCCACTTCTTTTGGGAAAGATTCGTTGGCCATGTTGGAACCAATTATAAATAGACTTCTCAACCCAGATGACCCCCATCTCTGGGAGGGGGACCCCATTTTGTGAGGAGCTGCTGAACCCAGACTATCTAGCTCCCACTTCTTTTGGGAAAGACTCATTGGCCATGTTGGAACCAATTATAAATAGACTTCTCAACCCAGATGACCCCATCTCTGGGTGGGTGACCCCATTTTGTGGGGAGCTGCTGAACCCAGACTATCCAACTCCCACTTCTTTTGGGAAAGACTCCTTGGCCATGTTGGAACCAATTATAAATAGACTTCTCAACCCAGATGACCCCCATCTCTGGGAGGCGGACCCCATTTTGTGAGGAGCTGCTGAACCCAGACTATCCAACTCCCACTTCTTTTGGGAAAGACTCCTTGGCCATGTTGGAACCAATTATAAATAGACTTCTCAACCCAGATGACCCCATCTCTGGGAGGGGGACCCCATTTTGTGAGGAGCTGCTGAACCCAGACTATCTAGCTCCCACTTCTTTTGGGAAGACTCATTGGCCATGTTGGAACCAATTATAAATAGACTTCTCAACCCAGATGAACCCATCTCTGGGTGGGTGACCCCATTTAGTGGGGAAATGCTGAACCCAGACTATCCAGCTCCCAATTCCTTTGGGAAACACTCGTTGGCCATGTTGGAACCAGTTATAAATAGACTTCTCAACCCAGATGAACCCCATCTCTGGGAGGGGGACCCCATTTTGTGGGGAGCTGCTGAACCCAGACTATCCAACTCCCACTTATATTGGGAAAGACTCGGCCATGTTGGAACCAAATCATAAATAGTCTTCTCAAACCAGGTAACCCCATCTCTGGAGGGGACCCCCTTTTGTGGGGAGCTGCAGAACCTAGGCTATCCAGCTCCCACGTCTTTTGGGAATGACTCGTTGACCATGTTGGGATCTCAGGTACCTCAACAGCTGAAGAATCACATTGAAAACCTATCACACCCCTACAGCTTTTATTTGTTAAGGCAGAAATATATACAGGAACATCTAAATAAATTGCAAATTTACGAGTTTTTGCTCTGGGGTATCACGCTACAAAGCAGTTTATCCTCTGCACCCCAATGACAAATACTTGCCAATGAAAGAGACCCCCCCTGCCCACCCTTCGTGTTGGTTGAATCCAGTGCGGCGCTCTCCTTCCGGGATAAAAGGATCTTTGTGTAACTGAATTTGCTTATTTTGTGTCTGCAATTAATTTGCAAAACAAAGGAGATCTGTGTACAGCCCCAACCGGAATACGACATCAGAGGGATTTCAAGGGAAAATAAAACACAAATACAAGACGGCTGTGTGTGATGCCGGTTGGGGGTGCTTATACCGTGGGCTCCCTGACCCTGACCCATGTCACAGCATGGCTGCTACCTCTTCATTCCTCATCATTCTGAAACTTCCTCTGTCTGATCTTAGCTTCTCATAATATACATTAGAAACTGCAGCAAGTCAGATAGAACCCCGCCTCATTTCCTGGCTGGAGGTTGTCCAGCATCATCTGATTCTTTCCTCCCCAGCCCCGTCTGCCCCAGGCCCCTTTCTTTCATTGCATTCCAGCTCTCTCAATCATGGAGGCTCAGGAGCACATGTGGGCGTTTGTCCATATAAATGTAGCCAGCCAAGAAACGCCCACTAGTTAACCCTTTACTGACCACCCCTTTGGCAGTTTTACTGCTACAGCTGTGTGCCTGATCATGTATCATATATATGAGATCCTGCACTTCCGCCTGCAGGGGGCGTGATTATTCACAGCAGAAGCTGATCATCAGGTGCCGGGCACTTGATGTCCACTGGCACCCGCTGATCATCAGGCAGAGACTCAGAACAGAGCTTTACCTATATATAAAAAAAAAGCAGAGTTTGCTTCTAACAGGAGCGAAGGGATGGAATCTTTGTTCCTGCAATGCAGGCAATAAAATCCATCACTTCCCTTAGTAAAAGCACCACATGCAGCAAACACAAACACTGGCTAGGCACGCATTTAACCCTTTGGTCACCCCTGATGTTAACCCCTTCCCAGCCAGTGTCATTAGTACAGTGACAGTGCATATTTGTAGCACTGACCACCATTGGCCGGGAGTCCAAAGATCCGATTGGCTGGGAGGAGAGCGATGGCCGGGACATGGATGAGACAGAGTGGGGAAGCTGCCTGGTGCCGCAGCCGTGACCTGCCTGGGGTAAGTGCGGGGTTGACGGGGGGGGGGGGGTCCTGGCGGGCCAGAGGATGAGTGTTGACGGGGGGGGTTTGGTAAAGTGTGCGGCGGCGTTCTTGAGCGACGGGTTGAGGGGTTTAGTGTGCGGTGGTGGGATGGAGCAACTGGGAAAGGGGGGGAAGTCTATGGTCAGGTGTGTCTCCCCCCCCCCCCCACCCGACTGATGGAGCACCACCTACCACCTACCACTGCTGATCAGTGTATTAGTGTCACTGGTCCCCCTGTTCGCCGCAATATCGCAGTACCGCTATAAGTCGCTGATCACCACCATTACTTGTATAACAATTCCAGTATATATCCCATAGTTTGTAGACATTATAACTTTTGCGCAAACCAATCAATAAACGCTAACTGGGATTTTTTTTTATTGGCCTAAATTAATGAAGAAATTCTATTTTTTTTTTCAGTTTTTTTATTGCATATGTTTTATAGCAGAAAGGAAAAAATATATATTTTTTCTAAATTGTCTAAATTTTCTAAATTGTATAGAGTACAAAACAATAAAAACCGCGGAGGTGATCAAATACCACCAAAAGAAAGCTGTATTTCCGGTAAAAAAGGACATACATTTTATGTATGTCCTATGTATACAATATATACTGTATATATATATACACACACACACACACGTATATATTATATACTGTATATACACACACACACATATATATATATATATATATATTATTTACTGTATATACACACACACATATATATATATATATTTATTATATACTGTATATATACACACACACACATATACATATATATATATATATATATATATATATATATATATATATAATATACTGTATATACACACACATATATATTATATACTGTATATACACACACATATATATATTATATACTGTATATACACACACGCATACATATATATAATATATACTGTATAAACACACACATTATATATATATATATATATATATATATACACACTGTATGTACACACACATATAATATATGCGGTACATACACACACATATATATAATATATGCAGTATATACACACACATTATATATGTTGTAGGTAAAAAAAAAAAAAAGATGCGGTTTATTCATGCTACATGCAGTAAAAAATATAACAGCCAAAACAAAAGAAAAACATGAAAATAAATCCTGGTCAGCTTGACCTCTAAATACACACATAGATTCCCTTTCTAACAACTGAGTGCAGCCTTGTGCTGCACCAGTCCCTGTCTCTGTTGTAGAGGTTTGCCACACAGGCGTTAACTCACCGCACAGAACAGGTGTCACACTCCCCAGTCTATACAACACAAAACTGGTTCCAGGATGGAGCATCTCCCTCAGCATGCTGGGGTTTTTTGTAGAGGTCTTAATGAGCCCACTTACTTCAGCTGGGCTCATTAACTCTTCCCCTCTAGTTGTACAAGTCTGCATAAAGCCTGAATCTAGGGCACACATATTTCCCATCCTGGATACAACCAGGTGACTTTACCTGCGTGCTGCCACATACCCCCCACCCCCCCTTGTTTCAACCTTGGGGTTGTAACACAAGCAGTCAGACACGCATGTATCCGAGACAAAGCATCCACATTCCCCATTTTAACACCAGGGCGATGCTTAACTGTAAAGTTAAATTCCTGTAGGGCCAGGAACCACCTATTTACCCTTCTATTGGTCTCCTTGTTCTGAGCCATCCATTTTAAAGGAGCGTGATCAGTCACCAGGTCAAAGTGCCTACCTAGCAGATAGTACCGAAGGGAATCTAGAGCCCACTTCACTGCTAAACATTCCTTCTCAATCGTGGCGTAATTTACCTCATGGGACTTCAACTTCCTGCTGAGGTAAATGACTGGGTGCTCTTCCCCGTTCCAGACCTGGGATAACACTGCTCCTAACCCAACGTCTGATGCATCAGTTTGTACAACAAAGTCCTTAGAGAAGTCTGGTGAGTACAACACTGGCTGGCTACATAAGGCTGTTTTTAAGGACTGAAATGCTTCTTCAGCCTCTGGGGACCATTTAACCATAACAGACTCTTTCCCTTTCGTCAGGTTGGTGAGGGGCACAGCCTGAGAAGCAAAATGGGGAATGAATCGTCGATAATAGCCAGTGATTCCCAGAAAGGCTCGTACCTGTTTCTTGCTGTTGGGACGTGGCCAACTCTGTATGGCCTCGACTTTATTGACTTGGGGTTTTATCACCCCCCTCCCAATAGTGTACCCAATATATGGCCTCCTCCTGTCCAATGGTACACTTCTTTGGATTGGCCGTAAACCCAGCTTCCCGGATAGAGTCTAGGACTGCTTGTACTTTTGGCAAATGTGAGACCCAGTCTGTGCTATGGATAATCACATCATCCAGGTAAGCTGCAGCATATTTATGATGGGGCCTCAGAATCTTATCCATTTTCCGCTGGAATGTTGCCGGTGCATTCTGTAACCCAAACGGCATTCTCTTATATTGGAATGCCCCATCTGGGGTTACAAACTCAGTTTTCTCCTTGGCCGACTCGGCCAGGGGAATTTGCCAATACCCTTTGGTGAGATCAAGAGTTGTCATATATCGGGCTGTTCCCAGCCGGTCAATCAACTCATCTATACGCGGCATGGGGTAGGTGTCAAATTTTGTAACTTTATTTAATTGTCTAAAATCGTTACAAAACCGCCAGCTCCCATCAGGTTTGGGCACTAGTACGATAGGACTGGACCAGTCACTCTGGGACTCCTCTATCACACCCAATTCCAGCATCCTTTGAACCTCCCCACCTATTGCCTCCCGTCGGGCCTCTGGTATTCTATAAGGTTTTAGTTTTACCCTTTCTCCTGGTGGGGTGATAATGTCATGCTCTACGCCAGATGTTTGTCCCGGCAGCTCAGAGAAAATCTCTTTGTTACGAAGTACAAACTCTTTAACCTCCTGTTGTTGGGGTTTCGATAAGGTGTCTGCTATTCCAACCTCAGGAACTAAGCAATCAGGCTGTACTTGTGACAAAGTCTCTGCGATTAGGGATTCCCTATCCCTCCAGGCTTTCAGCAGATTGACGTGATAGATCTACTCCGGCTTTCGCCTTCCTGGCTGTCTAACCCTGTAGTTCACCTCACTAATTTTTTCAATTACTTCATATGGACCTTGCCATTTGGCTAGAAATTTGCTTTCAACCGTAGGGACTAGCACCAAGAACCTATCCCCCGGGGAAAAAGTACGGGTCTTGGCCCCACGGTTGTACACTCTCTGCTGTGCTAACTGTGCTTGGGTCAAATGTTCCTTTACAATTGGCATTACCTGTGCGATTCTATCTTGCATCAGGGCGACATGCTCAATCACACTCCTGTGAGGAGAACTCTCATTTTCCCGAGTTTCCTTGGCGATATCCAGCAGCCCTCTTGGGTGTCTCCCATAGAGCAACTCGAAGGGTGAGAAACCCGTAGAGGATTGGGGTACCTCCCTAATGGCAAACATCAGATAGGGTATTAGACAGTCCCAATTCTTTCCATCTCTATCCACCACCTTCTTTAACATTTGTTTTAGGGTTTTGTTGAATCTTTCAACCAACCCATCTGTTTGGGGGTGATACACAGATGTACGCAATTGCTTCACTTTGTACAGCTTGCATAATTCTTTCATAACCCGGGACATAAAGGGTGTACCTTGGTCCGTAAGCAGTTCCTTACAAATACCCACGCGGCTAAAAACAAGGGATAGCTCTTTGGCTATGGTTTTGGCCGAGGTATTTCGGAGAGGAATTGCTTCCGGATAACGGGTGGCATAGTCCAATATAACCAAAATGTACTGATGCCCCCTGGCGGACTTCATTATCGGACCTACCAAATCCATTGCGATCCTCTCAAAGGGGACCTCAATGATAGGAAGAGGTACCAGCGGGTTACGGAAATGTGGCATAGGTGCCGACTTCTGACACACAGGGCAGGAGGAACAATAATTTTCTGTTTCCTTCATGACCCCAGGCCAATAGAATCTCTGCAATATCCTCTCTCTGGTTTTCTCGGCCCCCAGATGACCTCCCAGAATGTGCCCATGGGCCAATTCTAACACCAACTTCCTGTAAGGTTTGGGCACTACAAGTTGCTCAATGGTTTCTTCTGCCCTTTGAGCCACTCGATACAGCAGGTCCCTTTCCATAGTGAAGTAAGGATAAGGGCAAGTCTTATCTGGGTTCACTAACTCGCCATCTATTTTCACCACATTTTCCCGTGCCTTTATTAGGGTGGGGTCTTTTAACTGTTCTGTGGCAAAATTTTCCCTGTGAACCTCAAGATCTGAAAACTCCACAGACGGCATGTTTTCATCTGAGGATGTTGGCTCCCCCCCAGTTTCTCGAGTTTCCCCCGCCAATACCGACAAGGGAAATTCAGGAGAGTCCTCACCACTCCCAGAGGAATTCTGGTCATCTTCCTGGTTTATAGGGGCACAAGTGGGGGCCTCAGGACAATCCCAGAGTTCCCAGAATTTTGGAAAATCCCTTCCCACAATAGCATCATGTGGTAACTGAGACACTAACCCCACCTGATGAGAGAGGTTACCTTTGGGGGTCTCAAAAAACACTGAAGTTACAGGATACTCTCGGTGTCCCCATGCACACAAATAACAGCCACCCTGTTCTTCCCAGAGACCTCTGTAGTAACTAATTCAGCTTTTATCAATGTTACCAGGCTACCTGAATCTAGCAACACATCAACAGGTCTACCATTAATACACATTTTACATAAATGTTTCTCAGGTCCCCGAATGGCAGTGCATGCAACTGTCGCAAACAGCGACTGACGTCTCTCCCTTATAAAGTCACATTGCATAGGCTCATCCACAACGGGGCAATTGGCTGCAATATGTCCCTCTTGCCGGCAGCGGTAGCAAATAATTTTTTTCGCTGCCTCTTGCAGCATGGGCTTCCTGGGCTGCTCCCGCCAGACCTTAGGTAGAACTCCCACCCTCTCACTCTCTCCACCCTCACCCCTTGGAGTCATCTTACCCGCCACTGGGGATGATCTGGTCTTAGGATGGAAAGTCCGTGAGTCCCTGGAAGAGGTGGTCAGGTTCTCTGTAGCCAAGTACCTCTCAACCAGATCCACAAGTTTATCTGCATTTTCTGGGTCTCCATGGCTTACCCATTTTTGGATGGCAGTAGGAAGAGCTCTCAGGAAACGATCCATAACAACACGCTCCACAATGTTTGGTGCGGTCAAAGTCTCTGGCTGCAGCCACTTTCTGCTCAGGTGAATGAGATCATACATTTGAGACCTGGGGGGTTTTCCAACCTGAAAAGTCCAATTATGCACACGCTGAGCCCGGACGGCCAGGGTGACACCCAGCCGTGCCAATATTTCTGTTTTTAGCACCGCATAGTCTTTTGCTTGGTCAGGCTCTAGGTCATAATAAGCTTTCTGCGATTCCCCAGTTAACAGAGGGGCCACCAGTCCAGCCCACTGCTCCTTAGGCCACTTTTCCCTTTCAGCAGTCCTTTCAAATGTGGTCAAAAACACCTCCGGATCATCCTCTCCAGTCATTTTTGTCAGTAATCGGCTCACACCAAAGGATGCGGTATTATTGTAACTACTTGCTTTATTGGTCTGCGGACGTTGCTGTATTAATGTCGTTGAAAGCTCTGCTCTTGCTTCTGCAACAGGTCTATAAAGCGGGCTTCAGATTGCTGCTGTGCTTGTTGCTGAGCTTCCAGACTCTGCAGGTGAGCTTTCTGCTGGGCTGCAAGGCTCTGTTGTTGAGCTGCAAGGCTCTTTTGTAAAGCCGCATTTGTTTGCTGCTGATTTGCATTTGTTTGCTGCTGATTTGCATTTGCTAGAACCAGCTGTCTCAGTATCTCCTCCATGCTGGCCTTTAAAAAAAAAACTGCCAAAATTCTCCACCAACTGTGAGGGGTTAGCTCGGCAGCGGGTGTGTGTGACCCCCTGGATGGGTTCACAACACAAAATCAGGCACAGCAGACAGCGTTGTAGGTAAAAAAAAAAAAAAAAAGATGCGGTTTATTCATGCTACATGCAGTAAAAAATATAACAGCCAAAACAAAAGAAAAACATGAAAATAAATCCTGGTCAGCTTGACCTCTAAATACACACATAGATTCCCTTTCTAACAACTGAGTGCAGCCTTGTGCTGCCCCCAGTCCCTGTCTCTGTTGTAGAGGTTTGCCACACAGGCGTTAACTCACCGCACAGAACAGGTGTCACACTCCCCAGTCTCTATACAACACAAAACTGGTTCCAGGATGGAGCATCTCCCTAAGCATGCTGGGGTTTTTTGTAGAGGTCTTAATGAGCCCACTTACTTCAGCTGGGCTCATTAACTCTTCTCCTCTAGTTGTACAAGTCTGCGTAAAGCCTGAATCTAGGGCACACATATTTCCCATCCTGGATACAACCAGGTGACTTTACCTGCCTGCTGCCACAATATATATATATATATTATATACTGTATATATACACACACATATATATATATATATTATATACTGTATATATACACCCACATATATATATATATATATATATTATATACTGTATATATACACACACACACACACATATATATATATATTATATACTGTATACACACACACACATATATATATATATATATATATATATATATATATATAAAATATATACTGTATATATACACACACACACACATATATATTATATACTGTATATACACACACATATATATATTATATATATTATATACTGTATATACACACACACATACATATATATAATATATACTGTATAAACACACACATTATATATATATATATATATATATATATATATATATATATATGTACTGTATGTACACACACATATAATATATGCGGTACATACACACACACATATATATATTATATACTGTATATACACACACACACACATATAATATATACTGTATATATATATACACACACATATATATAATATATGCAGTATATACACACACATTATATATATATACACTGATACACTGTATATACACAGACACACATAATATATACAGTATATACACACACACGCACATATATACAGAGACACACACAGCTCTGCAAATCAACAACAGCCCCAGATGGCACGCCACTCAGGAATGCCGCCTATCTTGCCTGCAGCATGGCAGCCCCTGCGGTGGGTGGTGTCTGCAGAATTCCTGTACACCGCCACAGACCACAGCGCCTCTTCAGAAGCCAGAATACAACCCAGAGCACAACTGTGTGCAGCTACCACACACCCTCCACTATCCCAGGAACCAACAATGTCCCCGCGCCACAAACATCGCCCTACAAACGCGCCAGAACTGCTCGAGCGCGACGACACAACAGACAGCGACATTCTGCATCAAATATTTAACGGATCGCCATGAAATATTCAGTTGTATAAAAGTGCCGAAGATAATGATGGCTTAAAGGGGAAGCGTTGTTTTATTTTCGGAGTTCTGACCTTGAAGTTATTTTTATGGGACTTTCGCACTTTAGTATTTTGCTGTTTGTATTAATGAGACTTTGTGGACACGCCAGACAACTACTACATACACCTTCCCCGCTCTATAGCACATCTCCAGCTTTTACAGCCGTGACCCCACCGATTTCCTCCCCCCACCCCTCCAGAACAATAAAAAGTCCCATGACGTTGTGGGCCCTCGCTCGTCTCCTTTGGTGGGGGGCCCTACTCCCGCACACAATGTGGTGCCCACAATGCCATGTGCACTATTCTGAGCCCAGGCCGCTGTGATGACGCACCTCATGGGGGGATGGGGGGGATGTCCATGACAGCCTGGGCTCAGAGGAAGAAGGTTGAATGACACAGGGCGTCACTTAAGTAGGGTTGTCAAACCCAAACACTTTAGTGGCACATGGCAATTTATTATTTTTATTTTTTAAGTGGGAAGGGTGAGGAACTCCGATGTAAGGGGGTCAGACTAAAGCTTACATCAGAATTGTTAGCCTTCCCCCTTAAATCATGGTTCCCAAAGCCCCCCTTATATCAGAGTCCACAGAGTCCTCCTTACATCAGAGTCCACAGAGCACCCCTTACATCAGAGTCCACAGAGTCCTCCTTACATCAGAGTCCACAGAGCACCCCTTACATCAGAGTCCACAGAGCACCCCTTACATCAGAGTCCACAGAGCACCCCTTACATCAGAGTCCACAGAGCCCTCCTTACATCAGAGACTACAGAGCACCCCTTACATCAGAGACTACAGAGCACTCCTTACATCAGAGACTACAGAGCACCCCTTACATCAGAGACTACAGAGCACTCCTTACATCAGAGACTACAGAGCACCCCTTACATCAGAGACTACAGAGCACTCCTTACATCAGAGACTACAGAGCACCCCTTACATCAGAGTCCACAGAGCATCCCTTACATCAGAGTCCACACGGCACTCCTTACATCAGAGACTACAGAGCACTCCTTACATCAGAGACTACAGAGCACCCCTTACATCAGAGTCCACAGAGTCCTCCTTACATCAGAGTCCACAGAGCCCTCCTTACATCAGTGTCCACAGAGTCCCCCTTACATCAGAGTCCACAGAGCCCTCCTTACATCAGAGTCCACAGAGCACCCCTTACATCAGAGTCCACAGAGCACACCTTACATCAGAGTCCACAGAGCACCCCTTACATCAGAGTCCACAGAGCACTACTTACATCAGAGACTACAGAGCACCCCTTACATCAGAGTCTACAGAGCAGCCCTTACATCAGAGTCCACAGAGCACTACTTACATCAGAGACTACAGAGCACCCCTTACATCAGAGTCTACAGAGCAGCCCTTACATCAGAGTCCACAGAGTCCTCCTTACAACAGAGTCCACAGAGTCCCCCTTACCATAGTGCACTCACTCGCTCAGAGGCAAGCAAGAGAAGGGAGGAAGGCGGCCTATGCACTTGGTGGTTGTGGTACTTGGTTACTTGGGAAGCATACTGTAGGTGTGTGCAACCCAGGCAGCAGAGGAAGTCTGCACTACACTGGGTGATTAGGGTGTGCCTAGGCATACCTAAGTTGGAGGACCACAGTCCAGTCTGAATAATATGTCCGGGTTTCAGGGAGTCTGAATCCTGGACACATGAATCAAAACCCGGACTGCCCATGTGAATCCCGGACGGATGGCAACCCTACATTTAAACCAGAAGAGCGCCATCTGCTAAACAGGTGGAGTATTGCAGCAAAAGCTTGTAAATGTCTCAGTTATTAAAAAAAAAAAAAAAAAATTGAGTTTTACTTTAACATTACTTGGAGTTAGAGCAGGGGTGATCAACCCCCGGTCCCTGGCCCACTACCGGGCCGTGGCCCTTCTGCAGGTGGGCCGCGGGTGCGGGCGGCCGCAAGACACATGCTGGGCTACGGGTATGAAAGCGGTGGATGGAAGAAGCGAGCGGGCGGGCAAGCAGAGATGATATCTCTCTCCGCCCCCTCTGCATCACCTGTCTTCCGCCCTCAAAGTCAGTCTGTGTCGGAGGTGCAGCGGGGAGCAGAGAGATGACATCATCTCATACTGCCTGCCCCGCATCGCCGCTCTCCCCCGGCTCCTTGTGTGTGAAAACTTATGCTGATTCATTGTTCAGCGGCGCAGATTGCCTGCCCCCCAGACAGCTAATCAGGGGTGGCAGAAGGGTGGAGCCAGAGACTGAGAGCCGAAGGAGTCCCGGACCCCCCCTCTGCCAGATGAGGCCAGCTGCAGCATGAGGAGAGAGACACCCTGCAACATCCAGAGGGGCGATCCCACAGAGATGTGACATCATCAATGACAGGTGAGCTGTGTGTGGGAGTACAGGTGAGGTGTGCTGGGACCTGTAGTTCACCCCCTCAGCTGTCTGCCTGACATACCACAAGGGGCGCTCCACTCACTCCGCATCTGGTGACAGACAACGTGGCAGGTGGCAATCCACATCTGGTGACAGGCAATGTGGCAAGTGACATTCCGCTTCTAGTGACAGGCAGCGTGGCAAGTGACTATGCACATCTAGTAGCAGGCGACAGTAGTAAGTGACACACTCAGGGCTCCCACTGATTCTACAGTATGGCGAGTTGAACTATTTCATTTATTACTGCAATGTAATAATAGAAATAATACGGTTCAATCACCCTGACACCATATCAAGCATGGTGCCGTGATGATTGAATCACTAACACCAGCCATTGCCCGTGAAAAATCGCCCCCCCCCCCCCCCGGGCCTTGGCACAATTTTCATCCACACAGCCGGTCCCCAGTGCCAAAAAGGTTGGGGACCACTGAGTTAGAGCATACAAACCCCATGCAGGTAATGGGAATAAAACACGGATTCCAGAAACACAAGGCAAGTGCTTTGCCACTGGGCCCCTCCCACAGCTCAGCTCTCTCTCCTTGTGCATGGTGACTGGTCTTGTCTCCGCCCCCTCCTGTGGTTTTCTGTACAGCACAGTGATGAGGTCACTGCTACTTTTACAAGGTGATATCTGGATTTGTAACTGCATTGGTACACATAAAATGGGTTTGCATTCATTGTAGCTATTGAGGAATATGCTTTTGCTTTCAGAGAGATCTGCTTCAAGAAGTTCTGTAGCAGCTTCAGATGTACCCAAAACTCTGAAATCATGGCAAAACAGAAAGTGAAAGTGCCTGTACAGTGAGTGGCAAAGTGCGACATTGCGGTGCTCACCGTCTTTGCTGGATCACGATGTGGAGGTGACACGACACTTCCAAGCTTCAGAGTGCCAACCCTACCACAGAAAATACCAAGTCTGCCGCTACGAGGAGTCACACCGCTCTCTGATGTGAGAGCTCCACAGTCTGTGCTGTACAGCCCCCCCCCCCCCACCCCTCTGAACCGACCCCTTCCAACCCCCCCACCCCTCTGTATAGACCCCTTCCATCCCCCCCAACCCCTCTGTACAGACCCCTTCCATCCCCCCAACCCCTCTGTACAGACCGCTTACACCCCCCCACCCCTCTGTACAGACCCCTTCCATCCCCCCACCCCTCTGTACTGACCCCTTCTATCCCCCCCCACCCCTCTGTACAGACCCCTTCCATCCCCCCCACCCCTCTGTACAGACCCCTTCCACCCCCCCACCCCTCTGTACCGACCCCTTCCATTCCCCCCACCCCTCTGTACAGACCCCATCCATCCCCCGCACCCCTCTGTACAGACCCCTTCCATCCCCCCACCCCTCTGTACCGACCCCTTCCACCCCCCACCCCTCTGAACCGACCCCTTCCATCCCCTCCACCCCCCCACCCCTCTGTACAGACCCCTTCCATCCCCCCCACCCCTCTGTACTGACCCCTTCCATCCCCCCACCCCTCTGTACAGACCCCTTCCATCACCCCACCCCTCTGTACAGACCCCTTCCACCCCCCCACCCCTCTGTACCGACCACTTCCATCCCCCCACCCCTCTGTACAGACCCTTTCCACCTCCCTACGCCTCTGTACAGACCCCTTCCACCCCTCCACCCCTCTGTACAGGCCCCTTCCACCCCTCTGTACAGACCCCTTCCACCCCCCCCACTCCTCTGTACAGACCCCTTCCATCCCCCCACCCCTTTGCACAGACCCCTTTCACCCCCCCACCCCTCTGTACAGACCCCTTCCATCCCCCCACCCCTCTGTACAGACCCCTTCCATCCCTCCCACCCCTCTGTACAGACCCCCTCCCCCCCTCACCCCTTCCACCTCCCATCTCTCTGTACAGGCCCTTCTACCCCCCTCCCCCTCAACCTCACCCTCTGTACAGGCCCTTCTACCCCTCCCCCCTGTACAGGCCCTTCTACCCCCCCCTCCCCCTCTGTACAGGTACTTCTACCCTAAGGTGACCAGATTTTTAAAATTAAATCCGGGGACATATTTTTTTTTACTAGTAATGGCAGCAATCCGCGACTGTTTGCTCATCTCCACCGCTGCCGCCCGCCTCACAGCCTGTCAGGTCTCTCTCACTCTCTGGGCCCCGGGTACTACTGGGTGGGGAGCAGAAGAAGATCACTCCGCCAGGGAAGGCAAGGAGATAAACAGGTAGGCAACTGGCCGGGACTTGAGCCAAGGCAGAAAAACATGTGAGCAGAGCTGGATGGGCATGCAGCCGAAAGAAAGAAATATTCCCTCCGTTGCGACCAGCACATCATCTTCAGAAAGGGGCAGAAATAATGTAAAAAAAATAAACCCCCCATAAGCTAATAGGAGCGGCAGACGAGGGGGGGGTGCAATTCAGATTTTTTTTTTTTATTATTCAGCACGGGCTGTCTTTGAAATTGCCCCAGCCCCTGTTCAAATTCCAGTCCGGGGACAAAACCGGGGACAGACTTGGTCCGGGGACAGTGTCCTCAATCCGGGGACTGTCCCCGGAAACCACCCCCCTCCCCCTCTGTACAGGGCCTTCTACCCCCCCCTCACCTTCTGTACAGGCACTACTACCCCCCCTCCCCCCTCACCTTCTGTACAGGCCCTTCTACCCCCCTCCCCCTCTGTACAGGCCCTTCTACCCCCCCTCCCCCCTTACCCTCTGTACAGGCCCTTCTACCCCCCCTCCCCCCTTACCCTCTGTACAGGCCCTTCTACCCCCTCTCCCCCTCTGTACAGGCCCTTCTACCCACCCTCCCCCCCTTACCCTCTGTACAGGCCCTTCTACCCCCCTCCCCCTCTGTACAGGCCCTTCTACCCCCCCTCCCCCCTTACCCTCTGTACAGGCCCTTCTACCCCCCTCCCCCTCTGTACAGGCCCTTCTACCCCCCTCCCCCTCTGTACAGGCCCTTATACCCCCCTCCCCCTTACCCTCTGTACAGGCCCTTCTACCCCCTCTCCCCCTCTGTACAGGCCCTACTACTCCCATCCCCCCTCACCCTCTGTACAGGCCCTTCTACGCCCCTCCCCCCTTACCCTCTGTACAGGCCCTTCTACCCCATGCATGTGAAGTAATATGCATTTCTTGTGTTGCTGGCATGCACTATTTGTGCATTTTTCTGCATGTTGCAACGTGCAGAATGAGGAGAAGCCTCCAGAATAAGCATCCCCGCCGGGTGGACGGGCTGCAGACGCAGACAAATTCATCATAAGTTTGTTTCTGTGCATTTCCTGTTCATTTCCTGAGCCGCCACATTTGCCTATTTATACCGAGACGCTGCACGCCTTTTGTTTTTCAAAAAAATGTGCCGAGCAGCTGCAGATATGTGACCCAGACACCTGTTCATGAATAGGAGCAACGCCATATCAACCCCCAAAATGTCATATATTGCAGATTACCGATCATTAGATGTGGCGGCTGCATTTGTTTTCTTTTTGTCTTTCTTTTTTTTTTTTTTTTTTTTTTTTTTTTTTTAGCCTTTTTCCCCCCTCTGGTGATCTGGTCAGTAACACACCTCCTGTATTAGAGCACCCCCACTCTGGATGAAGGAGCACAGGGGGGCACAGCAGACAGCAGCATTGCCAGTCTGGGAGATGGACTAGAAGATATAAATACACTAATTGAAGCCAAACTCCAGCTCACGCTTTATAATCAGTTACAGCGTTTTTTCACCTTTTGGGATAAAGGTTTTACATACAATAAATAAAGACTGATCATTGTAAGAACCCCTGTCAGTGTTAAATGGTTTGTCTCATCCATGTAAACTGATGGATTCTGCTGGAGAGCTTGTTGTTCTTTTGAAAAAAACAACAGACTTGTTGGCTGGATCACTGGATGACAATAGAAGAAAGAAAACAAATGCAGCCATCACATCTATGAATTGGTAAGCTGCAATATAATAAATGTCTGCTATTGGGTTTAATACACAAAATTTCCATGCAGTAAAATACATTTGATTGAGGGCTCATTCACCAGGAGGTGTGTCAGAGTGCACGTCATTTTTAATTTTTTTTTGTGTTACTGCGTGTCGCGTTTACGGCAATCTACAGCTGCACAATTCTTGCCAAAATGAGAGTTATGACTTTTTTGCTTGGAATAAAAAGATCACGATTCTCGCGGCGTAAAATCTTTCACATTATACAAAAAAAAAAAAAATTGGCCTAAATTTACTGGTTCGGTTTTTTTTGTTTTTTTTTTATTAATTAAAGTGTGATTTTTTCCCCCAAAAATTGCATTTGAATGACTGCTGCGCACATACAGTGTGACATACAATATTGCAACAACCACCATTTTATTCTCTAGGGTCTCTACTAAAAAAAAAAAAAAAATATATATATATATATATATATATATATATATATATATATTTTTTTTTTTTTTTTTTTATGTATGCTAATTGCTAAGTAATTTTATAGCAAAAAAAATAAAAAAATTATTGTAACTTGAAACCAACAAATATCAGAAAAAGGTTTAGTGTTTAAGTGGTTAAACTTCCCTCATTCACACACCAAAGTGTATTCCTTTGATCTAAAGGACAAATCTACAATGTTTATACTTAAAGTGGAGGTCCACCCTAAAGTGGACCTCCGCTCATCGGAACCCTCCCCCCCTCCAGCGCCACAATTGGCACCTTTCAGGGGGGAGGGGGGTGCAGATACTTGTACAGTACAGGTATTCTGCACCCACTTCCGGGATAGCTCTCTGTGGAAAGGGGCGTATATTACGCCCCTTTCCGCAAGTCCCGCCCCTTTCCGCAAGTGCCCCGCTGCCTGCTGGGAAAACACACAGATCCCAGAGGCAGCGGGGACCGTCCTTATTGCGCAGCGCGGCTCGCGCATGCGCAGAAGGGAACCGGGAAATGAAGCCGAAAGGCTCCACTTCCTGATTCCCATACCCAAGATGGCGGCGGCAGCACCCGAGAAACGATCTAGAGATCGGCTTCGGGTGCCGACATCGTGGGCGCGCTGGACAGGTAAGTGTCACTATTTTAAAAGTCAGCAGCTGCAGTATTTGTAGCTGCTGGCTTTTAAAAAAAAAAAAAAACGCGGAGTCCCGGCGGACTCCCGCTTTAAGTTCCACTTCTAAAGAATTTTGCGATTCTTGGCAGACTGCCCGTTTTCTTTTTTTTTTTGAGGCTGTAGGCTTTAGCAGAGCAGAGAGAATTATCTGCATAGAAAGAATCGGGAAGTCAAGATCACAACGGGGGAAAAAAATTGCAATAACGATTCTTAACGATTAATCATGCAGCTCTAGGACAATCTATTAAATTCAATGGGCTGCCCTACAATTGGAAAACCTGCAAAAAAAAAAAAGGCGAGTGTCACAATTTTTAAAATTGCACCAAAACATATGGTACAACATGAGCGTTTTTGCTAGATGCATGGGGGGAGGGGGCTAATAAAAATGCAAAAGGCAGCACATTTTTTGTGCGGTGCATTTTTTGCATGCATTCCCACACTGCACGTGATGTGAACAAGCCTTGAGGGCTTCTCATGGCCATTTTTAAGGCAGAGCAAAAGGGACAGCTGCCCTGGGCTCTGTCATTGTTGGGGGGGGCCAATAGCAGCTGCTTCATACTTGCCAACTATCCTGGTTTAATTTCCCTCATCCCTTGAGGTTTTAGTCCTGTGCTGTGTCCTGATATCTCAGTGTGAAGTGCTGCTACTAATCCTGCCCAGCTCTGCCCTATTGTTGTGTACAGATGACTCACCTGCAGACCCCGTGTTTACATGTAAAATATCGGCATTCATATGTAAATAGCGGCAGCTGGTGGCATTGATATGTATATCATGCCCTCCTGAAGTCATATCCACACTAATCTCTAGCAACCAATCAACAGGCGGAAATCATGTGCTGTAAGATCTAGCAACTAATCAGTGAGCTGTAATGTGTGCTGTAACCTCTAGCAACCAGTCAGTGAGCGGTAATGTGTGGTGTAACCTCTAGCAACCAGTCAGTGAGCGGTAATGATACACTGTAACCTCAGGCAACCAATCGCAATAGCTGCCTGATCTGATTCAGTAAACTGATTTTGAGTCCAGCTGCTATTTATTGTATGTATGTCTCAGAGCAGGTGGAGAGCGAAACTTGGGGGGTGGGGGGCAGAAATGTTTTGCCCAGGGTCCAATCAATATCAAACACGGCCCTGGGGCTCCTGCATACAGCCCTAAAGAGGAGCGTACAATGTCTGGAGTCCCCCCCCCCCCCCCATAAAAACTCTCCCAGCCATTTATAGTCAGCAACTGGAAGGAAGATGTGACTGTGCGTGTTTATGCGTCAGAATGAAATAAAGACGTTGGAGTGGACATATGCTCTAGACACAAGCAGCGCATTTGGAGCTTACACCCATGTGCATGTTTTGCGCAACCCGGGTGCATAACCGCACATCAGCTGCATCTTCTAATTCACACAGCACAGGCTTGTCCACACCACATGTGTATGTGAATCAATCTGCACTTACCCAACCCTTCAAATAAATACCTAAAATAAAAATGTGGAAAAAAAGGTGTATAAATATAAACAAACACTTCTAAGCATAAAAAAAAATGCTGCTATCTCTAAAAAATGATATACTTAATTTTAACATAGATACTAAACATAAAGAGATTTGCAAATTGTATGAATACAAAAATATAAAAAATTTAAAAAAAAATTGTGTACCCTAAATAAATAAATATGTGCAAAAAATGTGTACAGTAAATAAATCTGTGCAATAAATGAATCCAAATGAATAAGTCACTGAAACATTATAATTGTTATTTTTTCACTTTTTTCACTTTGTCACTTTGTTGCAATTTGGACGATTTGTTGATACAAATATTTTTGTGAACATTTGTTCTCACTCTAGAATTCACTTGGGACGTTTATAGAGTCTCATTTATAATGTTTCAGTGACTTATTCATTTGGATTCATTTCTTGCACAGAGTTGTTTATTTACTGTACAAATTTATTGCAGATATTTATTTATTTATTTAGGGTACACAATTTTTTTAAATATTTTTGTGTTCGCACAATTTGCGCATCTCTTTATGTTTAGTTTTCCACACCACGAGCAACGCGCTGCCACGCAGGGGCGCAGCCTCCCTTAATCTCAATGCACCGGCCCCTAATCTCCATGCAGGGCACCGGACGCATAGACTTCTTACAAGATTTGCCTTTTTTTTTTTTTTTTTTTTTTTAAGAGTAGAACCTGAGGCTCTAATTGGCTTCAAAAAAGGGTGGGCTCGGAGAGCAGAGCACTGCACCCCGAGCCCACTCACTTGTGACGTCTGCGAATCAACATGCACTATTGGTCCCTCGCGCTACCAAGTGAATAAAACGAGAAAAAATATATAAATTAAAGCGGGGTTCCACCCTAAAGTGGAACCTTCCGCTGATCGGAACCTCCCCCCCCCCCTCCGGTGTCACAATTGGCACCTTTCAGGGGGGAGGGGGGTGGAGATACCTGTCAAAGACAGGTATTTACACCCACTTCCGGGCATAGACTCCCGTGGGAGTCTACGCCATTTCCTGCCCTGCCGCGCTGTCTGCTGGGACACACACGGGTCCCAGTGACAGCGCGGACAATTCCTATTGCGCTGCGCGAGTCGCGCATGCGCAGTAGGGAACCGGGAAGTGAAGCCGATTCGCTTCACTTCCTGATTCCCTCACCTAGGATGGTGGCGGCAGCAGCCGAGAGCCGAGCGATCGATCGGACTCGGCTGCCGGCATCGCTGGAACCCGGGACAGGTGAGTGTCCATTTATTAAAAGTCAGCAGCTGTAGTATTTATAGCTGCTGTTTTTTAATATTTTTTTTTGTAGGTGGAATCCCTCTTTAAGTGAAATGTTCGCTATTGTCTTCCTGTTTCTCCTCCTGGCCAATCAGGACAAGAAACGGGAGACCGGATTGGCCGGGAGGCATTGGTGTGCGCAGCCTATTGTATTAGGGTGTGCATCCCAGAGCACAAACACACATGCGTGTGTCATATCAGCAGAGCAGCGGACGGTGTCAGTAGAGGAAACATTGGTATCAGTAGTATATATATATATATACAGTGGTGTGAAAAAGTGTTTGCCCCCTTCCTCATTTCCTGTTCCTTTGCATGTTTGTCACACTTAAGTGTTTCGGAACATCAAACCAGTTTAAACAATAGTCAAGGACAACACAAGTAAACACAAAATGCAATTTGTAAATGAAGGTGTTTATTATTAGTGATGGACGAACGTTTCGCCCGGCGGTCGTTTCGCGGCGAATTTCCGACATTCGCGGTCCGCACGTTCGAACGCCTTTTTCCGTCGTTCGCCGCGGCGGACTTACGTGTTTAATGTATACAAGAACTTTAACCTTTGGTGACACGTTTATCATGTGATACAGGACAGCCAATTGAGACATGACAGCACATGGACACTTGGACATTCCCCCTAACCTATAAATACACCCGATCCGGTGGCCATTTTACATTCTTTCTTCTGTTACGATAGGGACAGGTTCCTGTGTGGAGTAGGGAGAGATAAACCACTAGCTATTTGGTACACAAAAGTTCTTTTCAGGACTGGTATAGGTGTTAGGTGTTGATAGGTTTGCTGTGCTGCTGATTCTTGCAGCAGCCTGAGTGTCTTTTGTTAGTTTAGAGAAAGGGAAAGGACGGTGTATGCTACAGGGACAGCCAGATTAGTCTTTCATCATCATCATCATCATCATCATCATTAGCTGTTACTATCAAGGTCCACAAAAGAGCTGTTCCAGTAACCACTAATCGTTCTCTTTTTTTGCCAATTTGTATAGGGACAGGAAGGAAGCAGTGTTGTCAGGCAGTGAGGGTAATTTTAAAGACTTGCTGTTATTATTAGTTCCACAAAGGTTCTTTTCAGGACTGGTATCAGTGGTACAGTAATAGGCTTGTACATGTATAATATTCTTTCTTCCAAATATAGAAAGGATATTATACTTGACTGCTGCCCTTCTGCTGCAGTCTGCTAAACATTCACAACTCACTTGTTCCACAAAAGTTCTTATAAGGACTGGTAACTTGGTATAGGGTGCTACGGTACATAGGCTTGAGTGCGGTACAGTCTGCTGTTCTGTAAGGACCGCTATCGGTCCACAATAGATAGGGTTGACGTGCACCACTGCTGACCGCTGCCCTATACTGCAGCAGTCCTTCAGCGGTATAGGGACTGACGTACAGTCTGCTAATCACTAACACACAACCTGCTTGTTCCACAAAAGTACTTATAAGGACTGGTAACTTGGTATAGGGTGCTACGGTACATAGGCTTGAGTGCGGTACAGTCTGCTGTTCTGTAAGGACCGCTATCGGTCCACAATAGATAGGGTTGACGTGCACCACTGCTGACCGCTGCCCTATACTGCAGCAGTCCTTCAGCGGTATAGGGACTGACGTACAGTCTGCTAAACACTAATACACAACCTGCTTGGTCCACAAAAGTTCTTATAAGGACTGGTAACTTGGTATAGGGTGCTACGGTACATAGGCTTGAGTGCGGTACAGTCTGCTGTTCTGTAAGGACCGCTATCGGTCCACAATAGATAGGGTTGACGTGCACCACTGCTGACCGCTGCCCTATACTGCAGCAGTCCTTCAGCGGTATAGGGACTGACGTACAGTCTGCTAAACACTAATACACAACCTGCTTGGTCCACAAAAGTTCTTATAAGGACTGGTAACTTGGTATAGGGTGCTACGGTACATAGGCTTGAGTGCGGTACAGTCTGCTGTTCTGTAAGGACCGCTATCGGTCCACAATAGATAGGGTTGACGTGCACCACTGCTGACCGCTGCCCTATACTGCAGCAGTCCTTCAGCGGTATAGGGACTGACGTACAGTCTGCTAAACACTAATACACAACCTGCTTGGTCCACAAAAGTTCTTATAAGGACTGGTAACTTGGTATAGGGTGCTACGGTACATAGGCTTGAGTGCGGTACAGTCTGCTGTTCTGTAAGGACCGCTATCGGTCCACAATAGATAGGGTTGACGTGCACCACTGCTGACCGCTGCCCTATACTGCAGCAGTCCTTCAGCGGTATAGGGACTGACGTACAGTCTGCTAAACACTAATACACAACCTGCTTGGTCCACAAAAGTTCTTATAAGGACTGGTAACTTGGTATAGGGTGCTACGGTACATAGGCTTGAGTGCGGTACAGTCTGCTGTTCTGTAAGGACCGCTATAGGTCCACAATAGATAGGGTTGACGTGCACCACTGCTGACCGCTGCCCTATACTGCAGCAGTCCTTCAGCGGTATAGGGACTGACGTACAGTCTGCTCACTTCCTTGACCCAAAAAAGCACACCGTACTATATGCCCCTACCCTCCTCTTTGAAGAGGTTGAGCGGTGTCATATTTCTACTGGGGCTGCTTATGATATCCCTGTGCTGTGCTGACTTCCTCCTGGGGGTTCTTATTATGAAGGGATCACACTATCCCTGTGCTGTGCTGACTTCCTCCTGGGGGTTCTTATTATGAGGGGATCACACCATCCCTGTGCTGTGCTGACTTCCTCCTGGGGCTGCTTACGGTGCTGCTGTCAGTGCTGTATGTCACGGTGCTGCTGTCAGCGCTGTATGTCACGGTGCTGCTGTCAGCGCTGTATGTCACGGTGCTGCTGTCAGCGCTGTATGTCACGGTGCTGCTGTCAGCGCTGTATGTCACGGTGCTGCTGTCAGCGCTGTATGTCACGGTGCTGCTGTCAGCGCTGTATGTCACGGTGCTGCTGTCAGCGCTGTATGTCACGGTGCTGCTGTCAGTGCTCTGTATTACGGTGCTGCTGTCAGATGCCTCTATCACGGTGCATGTGTCATTCCGGTATGTCACGCTGCTGGTGATCATCTCCTGCACCCTCTTCTTTGCCTACCCTGGTCCCTGACCTTCCCTCTCCTCCATTGCCTTCATTAGCTCCATAGTCCTGAATTGTTAGAACAATTTCCCAAATAAAATAAAAATGCTTGTAGTTATCGATCCCAAATTCACCTCATACATGTATTATGTCATTGTCCAGATGGTGGGACTACGTTTTACCCCCTAATAATTACCACGTGGCCGCAAATTCGACATGAAGGTTTGCAAAGTTCGCCTCCCATTGAAGTCAATGGGGCCCGCGGCGAACGTTCGGTTTCGCGAACGTTTGGGTCCGTTCGCATTTCGCTTTCGCGAAACGTCCCGTCGGAAGTTCGTCCATCACTATTTATTATTAAAGGTGAAAAAAAATCCAAACCATCATGGCCCTGTGTGAAAAAGTGATTGCCCCCTAAACCTAATAACTGGTTGGGCCACCCTTAGCAGCAACAACTGCAACCAAGCGTTTGCGATAACGTGCAATGAGGCTTTTACAGCGTCCTGGAGGAATTTTGGCCCACTCATCTTTGCAGAATTGTCCTAATTCAGTTACATTAGAGGGTTTTCGAGCATGAACGGCCTTTTTAAGGTCATACCACAACATCTCAATAGGATTCAGGTCAGGACTTTGGCTAGGCCACTCCAAAGTCTTCATTTTGTTTTTCTTCAGCCATTCGGTGGTGGACTTGCTGGTGTGTTTAGGATCATTGTCCTGCTGCAGAACCCAAGTTCGTTTCAGCTTGAGTACACGAACAGATGGTCGGACATTCTCCTTCAGGATCTCTTGGTAGACAGCAGAATTCATAGTTCCTTTTATCACGGCAAGTCTTCCAGGTCCTGAAGCAGCAAAACAGCCCCAGACCATCACACTACCACCACCATATTTTACTGTTGGTATAATGTTCTTTTTATGAAATGCAGTGTTCCTTCTACGCCAGATATACTTGGACACACACCTTCCAAAGAGTTCCACTTTTGTCTCATCGCTCCACAGAATGTTGTCCCAAAAGTCTTGGGGATCATCAAGATGTGTTGTGGAGAAATTGAGACGAGCTTTGATGTTCTTTTTGCTCAGCAGTGGTTTTCTCCTTGGAACTCTGCCATGCAGGCCATTTTTGCCCAGTCTTTTCCTGATGGTGGAGGCATGAACGCTGACCTTAAAGAGGAAGTAAACCCTGATGGGTTTACTTCCTCTTTTTTTCCCTGCAAAGGTAAAGCATAATGGACTACTATGCATCGCATAGTAGCTCATTATGTGTCACTTACCTGACACAGGAGCCAGCGAAGTCGCCGCTGATCCCTGTAGTCCGCCGCATCCATCTTGGTTGTGGCGTCTCTCGCAGCTCCGACGAATGACAGCGGAGAAGCCGCGATGACGTCACTCCCGCGCATGCGCACGGGAGTCGCGTCTCGGAGCTCCGACGCTGCCATTCGCCGGAGCCGCGATGACGTCACTCCCGCGCATGCGCACGGGAGTAGACAAATTTGGCAAATCCATTCTTGGACTTGCCGCATTTAGTGCGCCTGCGCGCCGCTGTCTACGGCGCATGCGCCGTAGACAGCGGTGCCCATTTTCGGGCAAATATCTCCTAAACCATATAGGTTTAGGAGATATTACTTGGACCTACAGGTAAGCCTTAATCTAGGCTTACCTGTAGGTCAAAGTTGTTTGGAAGGGTTTACTTCCATTTTAACTGAGGCAAGTGAGGCCTGCAGTTCCTTGGACGTTGTTGTGGGGTCTTTTGTGACCTCTTGGATGAGTCGTCGCTGCGCTCTTGGGGTCATTTTGGGCGGCCGGCCACTCCTGGGAAGGTTCACCACTGTTCCATGTCTTCGCCATTTGTGGATAATGGCTCTCACTGTGGTTCGCTGGATTCCCAAAGCTTTGGAAATGGCTTTATAACCCTTTCCAGACTGATAGATCTCAATTACTTTCTTTCTCAATTGTTCCTGAATTTCTTTGGGTCTCGGCATGATGTGTAGCTTTTAAGGATCTTCTGGTGGACCTTACTGTGTCAAGCAGCTCCTATTTAAGTGATGCCTTGATTGTGAACAGGTGTGGCAATAATCAGGCCTGGGTGTGGCTAGAGAAATTGAACTCAGGTGTGGACAACCACAGTTATAGTATGTTTTAACAAGGGGGGCAATCACTTTTTCACACAGGGCCATGATGGTTTGGATTTTTTTTCACCTTTAATAATAAACACCTTCATTTACAAATTGCATTTTGTGTTTACTTGTGTTGTCCTTGACTATTGTTTAAATTGGTTTGATGTTCCGAAACACTTAAGTGTGACAAACATGCAAAGGAACAGGAAATGAGGAAGGGGGCAAACACTTTTTCACACCACTGTATAAAGATGGACTCAAAATCAACTCTGAGAACCTACTGACAGTTTTTAGAAGACACTTTCTTCAAGCAGCGGTGGAGGAAAAGTCTGCATCTTTCAAGAAGACCATGATATTTATGCAGGACAACGCTGCATCGCATGTATCCAAGTACTCCACTCAGTGGCGGAATTATCAGGGTCGCAACAGTCGCAGTTGCGACTGGGCCCTGGAATTCCATCACTGTGGGGGGGCCCCGGCGTGGTTGCTATCCACAGGGCTGTGAGTGGAGAGCGTGTCTCATGTAAACAGCAGCACAGAGACACCGGGACTTGGGAGTGAAGTTTCGTCCGCTCTCGCAAAGCACACAGCTGATCCTGCTCCCCCTTCGCCCCCCCTCCCCTCCCCTCCTCTCTCGTGTGTTCTCTGCTCTCTGCGGGCATTCAGGTGTGAAGCGAACAAGCTCACATTTCCCGCAGAGAACACAGGAGAGAGGAGAGGAGAGGAGGGGAGGGGGGGAGAGAGGAGAGGAGAGGAGGGGAGGGGGGGGCCGAAGGGGGAGCAGGATCAGCTCTGTGCTTTGCGAGAGCGGACGAAACTTCACTCCCAAGTCCCGGTGTCTCTGTGCTGCTGTTTACATGAGACACGCTCTCCACTCACAGCCATGCTGACCCCTCTCCAGTGTGTGTGTGTAGACTCAGGAAGATCCCGCCGTCCATCAACATCATAGAGCTGCTGATCGCTGCCTCCCCCCAGGTGGGGGGGGGGGGGGTACAGAGATCTGCTGGGGGCCAAGGTGCACAGCAGAGTCCAGCAAGGTACAGAGAAACCTCTTTAAGGGGGGTGACTGTCTAGGGACCCTAAAGTAAGGGGGGGTATCTGGGGATCCTGATGTCCAGTACCACCGCCACCCCTCCTCCAGTACCACCACCCCCGTGCCACCCACCTCCAGTACCACCGCCACCCCCTCTCCAGTACCACCACCATGCCACCCACCTCCAGTACCACCATGCCTCTCTAGTACCACCACCCACCTCCAGAACCACCATGCCACTCCAGTACCATTGCCACCCACCTCCAGTACCACCGCCACCCCTCTCCAGTACCGCCACCCCTCTCCAGGACCACCATGCCTCTCCAGTACCACCACCCACCTCCAGAACCACCATGCCGCTCCAGTACCATCGCCACCCACCTCCAGTACCACCGCCACCCCTCTCCAGTACCGCCACCCCTCTCCAGGACCGCCACCCCTCTCCAGTACCACCACCCCCCCTTCAGTACCACCACTGCCACCCACCTCCAGTCCCACCGCCACCCACCTCCAGTACCACCGCCACCCCTCTCCAGGACCACCATCCCCCTCCAGTACCACCACCACCCCTCTCCGGGACCACTATTCCCTCCAGTACCACTACCACCCACCTCCAGTACCACCACCACCCCTCTCCAGGACCACCATCCCCCTCCAGTACCACCACCGCCACCCACCTCCAGTACCACCACCCCTCTCCACGGCCACCACTGCACTGGTGACACAAGTTCCACTCGGGACACAGGCTGCACAGAAATGTTTTACTTTGTTGTACAGTGGAAAAAAAATATAGTATCAAAATCATGCTTTTCGGGGGGGGGCCCTTCCTGATTTCTTGCACCGGGGCCCTGAGGTTTCTAGTTACGCCTCTGACTCCACTGTGTGGCCTGTCAGTAAAGGCCCTAAAAATGAAAGAGTAATGACATGGCCACCTTCCTCACCTGACCTAAACCCTATTGAGAACTGGTGAGCCCTTCTTAAATGGGAGATTTACGGTGAAGGAAAACAGTACACCTCTCTGAACAGTGTCTGGGGAGGCTGTGGTTGCTGCTGCACAAAAAGTTGATTGAACTCCACGAATGGAAGGCTTATGACTGTTACTGAAAATAAGGGGGGGGGGCAATATTGGTCCCAGGTTTTTTTTTTTTGTTTGTTTGTTTTTTTATAATAGATATATTTAGAAATGTTTATTTGTAAAGTTTGAGTTGTTTGTTTTTTTATTTTCACATTAACTATTTCCCGCAAACCGCCATCATTGTATGTCGGTACTTTGACGTAGAATACCGCGGCTATGGCAGCCCGGTATTTTCTTCAACGGCGGTTCGCTTTCAGACAGAAGTGGTCTCCGCGGTGGATTCGCCGCAAAATCACTTTTATTGGGGGGCGGGGGAGAAGGCCTGCCATACTCCAATCATCTTAGCTTCTTACCGGAGCCGCCTGTAGTAGCAGAGACGATCTGATCCTATCTTCTCAGTAGCATGGAGCCAAGTGAGAGAATGATGGCCCCCCCCCCCCCCACTCGGCTCCATAACATTGGATGACGGAAGCAATGTCAAACCTCACTTCCGCCCAATGTAAACCCACAGATTTTTTTTTTTTTTTTTTTTTTAAACCCGTAAGGCAAAAGGCCATAATGAGCTAGTATGCACCACATAATAGCTCCTTATGAAATAATTACCTTAGAACAAGGTGTCGACAGGTGATCGCGGTCCACGCCGAGGGAGCTGACATTTTCCCTTGGCGTGTCCTCCGGGACATGTACACGGGAGACTTCTTTCCGGCAAGGTCTGGAATCTGCCAGACCTTTCAGCCGGTAAATTCAGAGCGCATGTGCCGCTGAAGTCAGCGGCTGCATGCAAGGGGAATGTCTCCTAAACCGTACAGGTTCAGGAGGTATTCTTTTTACCTACAAGTAAACCTTATTATAGGCTTACCTGTAGGGCAAAGTCAAAAAAATGACTTTACTACCGCTTTAAAGGGGAATTTTTTTTTTTTTTTTTTTTTAAGACATTTATTTATTTATTTATTTTATTGCATTTTTGTGTAAATATGAGATCTGAAGTCTTTTTTTGACCCCAGATCTCATATTAAAGCGGTAGTAAACCCGCAAATTTTTTATTTTATTTTTTTAAACCTGCAAAGCAAAAGGCATAATGAGCTAGTATGCACCGCATACTAGCTCATTATGAAATACTTACCTTAGAACGAGGCCCCGACATCTGGCCCGATCCACGCCGAGGGAGCTGACATGCTCCCTCTGCGTTTCTTCCGGGTATCGCGGCTCCGGCGCTGTGAGTGGCCGGAGCCGCAATATCGTCACTCCCGCGCATGCGCGCGGGAGATTTCAGTCCGGCCGGTCGGCCGCTGACGGATTTTCACGGCGTGAACCCCCTTGTGCGCATGCGCCGCTGCAGTCAGCGGCGCTTTCCCGAGGGGAATATCTCCTAAACCGTACAGGTTTAGGAGATATTTTTTTTTACCTACAGGTAAGGCTTATTATAGGCTTTGCTGTAGGTAAAAGTTAAAAAATTGAGTATACAACCACTTTAAAGAGGAACCGTCATGCTTTTTTCTTTATAACAAGGGATGTTTACATTCCTTGTAATAGGAATAAAAGTGACCCAAAATTTTTAAAAGGGCAGTGTAAAAATAAAAAGTAAAATAAATAAGAAAAAAAAAAAAAAAAATTTTTAAGCTCCCCGTCCTGCCGAGCTCGCGCGCAGAAGCGAACGCATACGTGAGTAGCGTCCGCATATGAAAACGGTGATCAATCCACACTTGTGAGGTATCTTTGCAATCAGAAGAGCGAGAGCACTATTTCTAGCCCTAGACCTCCTCTGTAACTCAAAACATGCAACCTGTAGACATTTTTAACCGTAGCCTATGGAGATTTTTAAGGGTCAAAGTTTGTTGCCATTCCACGAGCGCGTGCAATTTTGAAGCGTGCAATGTTGGGTATCAATTTACTCAGCGTAACATTATCTTTCACAATATAAAAAAAAAAGTTGGGCAAACTTTACTGTTGTTACATTTTTTAATTTAAAAAAGTGTATTTCTTCAGACAAAAATTGAGCTTGTAAGAATGCTGCGCAAATACGGTGTGACATAAATTACTGCAACGACCGCCATTTTATTCTCTAGGGTGTCTGAACATATATATATATATATATATTTAAAACGTTTGAGGGTTCTAAGTGATTTTCTAGCAAAAATAAAAAAAAATGATTTTAACTTTAAACAAGTTTGAAAAACATGCCCGTTAACAGATGAAAATAAACAAGCGAGATCAGAAACTTTTCATTTAGTTGCCCAATAATTCTGCACACAGAGATATTCTAAAAAAGCCAAAACCTCAATTTTACTTTCTTAAATATTCGGGTTTGAGTTTTTTTTTTTTGCATTTTGGAATGACTGAGAGCGCCGTAGTTGTTCAATTTATATTGTAAAGCGCTTCGTAAACTGTTGGCGCTATATAAATCCTGTATTATAAAACTAATAATAATAATAATAATGAAATGAATCCTAAAGAATACATGTCTAATTAATTGTGCACAGTGCACTAGCATGCAATTCCGCACTCTATGGGGTGGATTTACTAAAGGCACAGCAAACTCTGCACGTGCAGTTGCCCCAGAGCTTAGTAAATGAGAGGAAGCTCTGCTGACTTCCATCATCCAATCACGTGCAAGCAAAAATGCTGTTTTTTGGGGTTTTTTTCCTTGCATGTTTTTGCACAGCGAAGCTTCGCCTCATTTACTAAGGTCTGGAGCAAACGCACTTGCAGATTGAATCATCTGTTTGTCTTTAATAAATCAATCCCCCCCCCCCCCCCCCCTGTTTCCTCTCTACAGAAACAGGACATACAGGGGACCCCATAGAGTCACATCTAGTGATAGGGACCACCATGACAAAAGGTTCTAACAGTCTCTTGTATGATCAAACAGTCCCTCCAGTGCTGTATGTAGACACGGGGACCCCACTATGTGAGATTCCAGCTTTCCCTCTCTGTAGAGATAAGACTTCCACATTCCCAGGAGGTCACATTTACTGCTAATGTCCCAGCATGAGCACAACCTCTAACACTCTCCTGTATGATCAGTAACACTCTCTGGTAATACACTGCTGTATACAGGTAGAGCTCCCCTATACTGGCCGGTCCTATACACATCCCAGGGAGTGACATTCAGCAGCCCCTCCATGACATGAAGCTCTAACACTTTGCTGTACAGTCAGTAACACTCTCTGGTGATACATTGCTGTGTAAAGATAGAGCCCCCTATAATTAATTCCTACAACCCTCTGTACTGGCCGGTCCTTCACACATCCCAGGGGATGATAAACCTCAGTCTCTCCATACCCCAACTCTAACACTCTCTGGTAATACATTGCTGTATACAGTACCTCTGTACTGACCGGTCCTATACACATCCCAGGGGGTGACATTCAGCAGTCCCTCCATGATGTGACGTTCTAACACTCTTTGGTAATACATTGCTGTATACAGTACCTCTGTACTGACCAGTCCTATACACATCCCAGGGGGTGACATTCAGCAGTCCCTCCATGACGTGACGTTCTAACACTCTCTGGTAATACATTGCTGTATACAGGCAGTACCCTCTGTACTGCCCGTTTATATACACATCCCAGAGGGTGACATTTAGCAGTACCAGTCCCACCATGACCTGCCACTCTAACACTCTCTGGTAATCATATGTAAACTCATCCCAGGGGGTGACATTCAGCAGTCCCTCTGTGACAAGAAGTTCTAACACTCTCTTGTATAATAAATAACACTCTCTGGTAATACATTGCTGTATACAGGCAGGGGTCCTCTTTACTATATACATCCCGGGGGAGGGGGGGGGGGCATTCAGCAGCCCCTGTGTGACACATGAAGTTCTAACACTCTCCTGTGTAATCAGCAATGCTCTCAATAATACATTGCTGTGTGCAGGCAGAGCCCCCTCACAACAACACCCCCCCCCCCACTGACCCCTCCTATACACATCCCCGGGGGGTGACCTTTGGTAGTCCCACCGGGACCTGATCCTCTAACTCTCTCTTTTAATACATTGCTGGGTACAGAGCTCCTCTGTGAAATTCAGAGGTTCCTCTATGACATGAAGTTCTAACACTCTCTGGTAATACATTGCTGTATATAGATAAGGTTCCTCTGTCCTGGCCGGTTCTATACATATCCCTGGCAGTGATATTTAGCAGTCCCACATGGACCTGTCTCTCTAACACTCTCTGGTATAATAAATAACACTCTCTGGCAATACATTGCTGTATACAGGCAGAGCCCCTCTGTGACATTCAGCAGTCCCACCATGACATAAAGTTTTAACATTCTCCTGAATAATAAATAACACTTTGTGATAACACATTGCTGGGTGCAGGCAGAGCCCTCTATACACATTAGGTTTGGGGGTGACATTCAGTAGTTCCTCCAAGACAAGTTCTAACACTCTCCGGTATAATAAATAACACTCTCCGGTATAATAAATAACACTCTCCGGTATAGTATATAACACTCTCCGGTATAGTATATAACACTCTCCGTTATAATAAATAACACTCTCCGGTAATACATGCCTTATACAGCAGGGCTCCTATTCTGTACTGACTGGTCTGTATAAGGGGGGGGGGGGGGGATATTTAGAAGTCCCTCCAGAACATAAAGTTCTAACACTCTCGTCTACAAATCATCCCCAACACAACTAATGTCCCGGATCTCCCGGGATCGGAGCTCTGATACTCTCCGGTGTGCTCAGTAATAAGTATTGTAGTCCACAATAGTACAGCATGCACCCCTCCCTCCAGAACACGCCCCCCCCCCCCAGCACGGACCGGGTCACCCCCCCCCCCCCCCCCAGCCCCGGGCTCCGGTGACGTACCTGGTACGGAGGATAGAGGGCTGACGGCGGGGATCGGACCGGATTTGAAGCTGATCGGAGCTGCTGGCGGGGGCGTGGCTTGAGCTATATATATGGCACAGCACTGGATGCCATGGCACTGAGCATGTGCGGCGCGTGGGGCGCGCTCCCGAGACCTGGCAGCTGATACAATGTAACACCGTCCCTATCAGTCTCTACTATTGATACGTTGTATTACCCTGAACTGTCACTGATAACATGTATTACCCTGAACTGTCACTGATACATTGTATTACACTAGATTGTCACTGATACAATGTACAGTATTTCTCCAGACTGGCATATAGACAATGTAACAAGAATTCAATAACCCTGATCTGTGTGGTGGATGCTTCCTCCCCCCTCACTACAGGGGGACTACAACTCCCAGCATCATCCTCATGAAACTACAATCCCATCTTATTATTTGCATAGAATTAGTTAAAGTAATACAGGCTAATTGCTTCTTCAAGGCTGCCAGGGAACTACAAGTCCAAGCAAGTCCTGGTAGCCTCTGCTGAATATGACATAGGCAGGGGCGTAACTATAGGGGGTGCAGCAGTTGCGACCGCAACCGGGCCCTGTGATGCAGGGGGCCCATGCAGCCCCCTCTACATATGGCCGGCAGCAGCATAGGCAGCTAGGGGTACCAATGCACCATGCACACGGGTGGCTGGAGGTGGAGGGTGACTAGCACAGAGCTCCATGCTCGACTATCGCACTGGCTGCTCTTTAGTTGTGCATTCCCCGCATGACCTGTGTCCTCGGCCGGCTCCTCAGAGTACCCCTCTCCTGCTCCATGCATTGCCACTCAGTCCGATGTCTGTTCTCCCCAGCCAGAGTCCCGCCCCCCCCCCGAGTCCGGCCCACACTGCACTGCATACTTCTCCTGGATAAACAAACTTTAAGCACACAGATGCAGTGCAGCCCTATGAGAGCCCCCCGGAGGACACTGCAGGCTTGTCTGGAGTTCCACCGCCGGACTCGGAGGGAAGGGCCCTGGTTGGGGTTCAGGGGGGCCCTTCATGGTTTCTTGCATCGGGGCCCTGAAGGTTCTAGTTACGCCACTGGACATAGGACTGATGCATCAAGAACACGACTATACACTTTTACTGTAGAACTACAAGTCCCAGCATGTCCTGTCAGCCTCTGCTAAGCATCATAAAGATTGTAAGCTCCTTGAGGGCAGGGACTGATGTGATTGTACAATATAAAGAGCTGCATAAATTGACAGTGCTTAATAAGTATCTGTAATTATTTTATATATATATATATATATATATATATATATATATATATATATATATATATATATATACATATATATATATTTTTTTTTTTCTTCTATCTTTTCATGTGACAACACTGAAGAAATGACACTTGTCTACAATGTAAAGTAGTGAGTGTACAGCTTGTATAACAGTGTAAATTTCCTGTCCCCTCAAAATAACTCAACACACAGCCATTAATGTCTAAACCGCTGGAAACAAAAATGAGTACACCCCTAAGTGAAAATGTCCAAATTGGGACCAAAGTGTCAATATTATGTGTGGCCATTTTAACCCTCTTGGGCATGGAGTTCACCAGAGCTTCACAGGTTGCCACTGGAGTCCTCTTCCCCTCCTCCATGATGACATCACAGAGCTGATGGATATTAGAGACCTTGCGCTCCTTCACCTTCCGTTTGGGGATGCCCCACAGATGATCAATAGGGTTTAGGTCTGGAGACATGCTTGGCCAGTCCATCACCTTTACCCTCAGATAGCAAGGCAGTGGTCGTCTTGGAGGTGTGTTTGGGGTCGTTATCACGTTGGAATACTGTCCTGTGGCCCAGTCTCTGGAGGGGAGCATGCCCTGTTTCAGTGTGTCACAGTACATGTTGGCATTCATGGTTCCCTCAATGACCTGTAGCTCCCCAGTGACAGTGTTCTGCCAAAAACTGTCCCTCAATTGGATAATGTCCACCCCGTACTGTGCAGGCGCAGTGCTTGCGCACTACGGAGGACAAGGAGACTGCGAAAGTCTCCGAAGATGAACGGCGCCTGTGCACTGAGTCCAGGTTCAAGCCCCACCATCCAAGTGGACATACGGTAGCACTTAGTAAGAGCGCCCCTCGTGGGCTCGCTTCGCTCGCCACGCTTCGGGCACGGGCTCGCTTCGCTCTGCAATTTTTTATTCTAACTCTATGTCCACTTGGATGGTGGGGCTTGAACCTGGACTCAGTGTGCAGGCGCTGTTCATCTTCGGAGACCTTTGGCGTTTCTTTATCCTCCGTACTGCGCAAGCGCACTACAGGGCGGACACTATCCAACAGGGGACCGTATTCTACACAACACTGGCAGCACTCACGCAGCCCCAGACCATGACACTCCCACCACCATGATTGACTGTAGACAAGACACACTTGTCTTTGTACTCCTCACCTGGTTGCCCCCCCACACGTTTGTCACCATCTGAACCAAATACGTTTATCTTGGTCTCATCAGACCACAGGACATGGTTCCAGTAATCCATCTCCTTAGTCTGCTTGTCTTCAGCAAACTGTTTGCAGGCTTTCTTGTGCATCATCTTTAGAAGAGGCTTCCTTCTTTGACGACAGCCATGCAGACTAATTTGATGCGGCGCGCGGCGTATGGTCTGAGCACTGACAGGCTGACCCCCCACCCCTTCAATCTGTGCAGCAATGCTGGCAGCACTCATACATCTATTTCCCGAAGTCAACCTCTGTATATGATGCTGAGCACGTGCACTCAACTTCCTTGGTGGACCACGGCGAGGCCTGTTTTGAGTGGAATCTGTCCTTTTAAACTTCTGTATGGTCTTGGCCATCGTGCTGCAGCTCAGTTTCAGGGTCTTGGCAATCTTCTTATAGCCTAGGCCATCTTTATGTAGAGCAACAAATCTTTTTTTTCAGATCTTCAGAGAGTTCTTTGCCATGAGGTGCCATGTTGAACATCCAGTGACCAGTATGAGAGAGTGAGATCAATAACACCAATTTTAACACATCTGCACCCCATTCACACCTGAGACCTTGTAACACTAACGAGTCACATGACACCAGGGAGGGAAAATGGCTAATTGGGCCCAATTTGGACATTTTCACTTAGGGGTGTACTCACTTTTGTTGCCAGTGGTTTAGACATTAATGGCTGTGTGTTGAGTTATTTTGAGGAGACAGCAAATACTACTTTACATTGTAGCAAAGTGTAATTTCTTCAGTGTTATCACATCAAAAGATAGAAGAAAAGATTTACACAAATGTGAGGGGTGTACTCACTTTTGTGAGATAATGTATCTATCTATCTATCTATCTATCTATCTATCTATCTATCTATCTATCTATCTATCTATCTATCTATATATATATATATATATATATGACTGATACAAAAGGACAACATGACCATACACTGTTACTGTAGAACTGCAAGTACCAGCGTGTCCTGGTGGCCTCTGCTGAATATGACATAGGACTGATGCAGCAACAGCTTGACCATACACTGTTACTGTAGAACTACACGTTCCAGCAAGTCCTGGAAGCCTCTGCTAAGCATCATATAGGACTAAAGTGGTTGTAAACCCTTACAAACCACTTTGACCTACAGGTAAGCCTAGATTAAGGCTTACCTGTAGGTCCAAGAAATATCTCCTAAACCTATATGGTTTAGAAGATATTTGCCCCGAAAACAGGCACCGCTGTCTACGGCGCATGCGCCATAGACAGCGGCGCGCAGGCGCACTGAGCGCGGCATTCTCAACGACGGAGCTGCCGCGCGTGTCGGCTCCCGTGCGCATGCGCGGGAGTGACGTCATCGCGGCTTCGCCGAATGACAGCGGCGGAGCTGCGAGACCCCACCAAGAAGATGGATGCGGTGGACTACAGGGGACAGTGGTGACTTCGCTGGCTCCTGTGTCAGGTAAGTGACACATAATGGGCTACTATGCGATGCATAGTAGTCCATTATGCTTTACCTTTGCAGGGAATGAAAGAGGAAGTAAACCCATCAGCAACAAAGTAGCAACATGACTATACACTGTTACTGTAGGATTACAAATCCCAGAATGCCCTGACAGCCGCTGCTAACTATCACAAAGAATAAAACTTACTGTGGAACTACAAGTCCCAGCACATGCCTGCTGTTTTGGAATTGCACCCTTGTTTATGCTGTTAGTTTCTATCATGCTGGGGTTTGCAGTTCCACAGCAGATGGAGGTGACAGGGTGCCTGCACCTGCACAAGTGCCAATGGGACAACAAGAACCATCATGCAATGCCTATCTACCAGTGTCCTTGTTTGGCTGATTTTGTTGAATGTTTGTGGAATATTTCATATAAGATATTTAATTTCTCTTTTGTGTTACTGTGATATAGAATAAATGTTTAACTGATTTCTTTGGTAAAGATTTTTTTTTAACAATTAGTAATAATACTAATATTTAAAAAGAAAAGAAAACACATAAATAAACAACTATATATTTTGTTGGGGGGGGGGGGGGGGGGCTAAAACAAGGCATTTCCAAGTTCCATATCTTGTGTTAATGTGTTATGGAAAAAATATATAAATGTTTTGTTTGGAAAATTAAAAAATATATAACATATATGTAGCACCCCCTAGTGTGTGCTACAAGTTAGTGCAGTGTGTTTTAGAAGTAGAGTACTGTAGGTGCATTTTGGTTTAGCTCAGGACTAAGCAGGAGCCATGGAATCTGGGTCAGGGTTCAGTAAAGTTCAGGGCTGAGTGACTCATCCTTGCAGCTCTCTGGTGCCTCCCCCTGGTCTAGAATGTTGGAGCATCTTCTAGAATTCGTGGGAGGAGGTTAGGAGGAGCTGCCTTGATTTTTTTATGGAGCATCAGCCAATCCTTAGAGGTTGGATGGCAGGGGGCTCAGACCACTCCATAAATAGATATGGGCTATTCCAGCAGGGGCAGTCGGGTGGAATATGGAGATACAGTGCTGAGAGGGCTGTCTGTATCCCTCAGGGGTACCCACTAGTCAGGAGGGGTTGTCCTGCCTTGGGCCTGGGCTCGGGTGCTGGAAGGATCCTTCTACAACACAAGGAAGGAGTCTTTTCTTGGGAGCAAGAGAGGACAGAGTGAATAACAGCACTGTGGGGACTAACAAAGGGGGAGAGTCGCATGTTGCCAGTTTCCCTCGAAGACAGCGGTGTGCTTAAAGTGGTAGTAAATCATTGAAAAAAATTTCCCTGCAAGGCAGTGTCATATTGTGCTAGTATGCATCGCATACTAGCACATTATGAGAGACTTATCTTAGAAAGGAGGTCCTCCAGCATTGCGCTGTCAGCCTCTGAGAGGGCTGACATCTTCCCCCGGTCTTCCTTCCAGATTCGCGTCCTCTGGCTACATGAGTGGTTGGTGGCACGATGACATCACTCCCGCACATGCCCACAGTAGCCTCCATTTCCCGCACTGTATGCCGGACCTTCAGATCTCATGCGCTCGTAACGTCACCAGCAACTGAGTTTACTACCACTTTAAGTCTTCACTCTTCCCTGAGAGATATCATGAGAGTCAGCTGGATGGGCTGGTAAAGAGTCAGCCAGGTGGGCTGGTGAAGAGTCAACCGTGTGGGCTGGTGAAGTCAGTCTGGAGGACTGGTCAAGAGTCACCCGTTTGGGCTGGTGGAGTCAGTCTGGAGGACTGGTGCAGAGTCAGCCTAGGCTGCTGAAGTCAGTCTGGAGGACTGGTGAAGGGTCAGCTGGGTGGGCTGGTGAAGTCAGTCTGGAGGACTGGTGAAGGGTCAGCTGGGTGGGCTGGTGAAGTCAGTCTGGAGGACTGGGGAAGAGTCAGCCGGGTGGGCTGGTGAAGTCAGTGGTCAGTCTGGAGGACTGGTGAAGAGTTAGCCGGGTTGGCTGGTGAAGTCAGTCTGGAGGACTGGGAAGAGTCAGCCGGGTGGGCTGGTGAAGAGTTAGCCGGATGGGCTGGTGAAGTCAGTCTGGAGGACTGGTGAAGAGTTAGCCAGGTTGGCTGGTGAAGTCAGTCTGGAGGACTGGGGAAGAGTCAGCTGGGTGGGCTGGTGAAGTCAGTCTAGATGACTGGTGAAGATTCAACCAGGTGGGCTGGTGAAGAGTTAGCCGGATGGGCTGTTGAAGTCAGTCTGGAGGACTGGGGAAGAGTCAGCTGGGTGGGCTGGTGAAGTCAGTCTGGAGGACTGGGGAAGAGTCAGCTGGGTGGGCTGGTGAAGTCAGTCTGGAGGACTGGTGAAGATTCAACCAGGTGGGCTGGTGAAGAGTTAGCCGGATGGGCTGGTGAAGTCAGTCTGGAGGACTGGGGAAGAGTCAGCTGGGTGGGCTGGTGAAGTCAGTCTGGAGGACTGGTGAAGAGTTAGCCGCGTGGGCTGGTGAAGTCAGTCTGGAGGACTGGGGAAGAGTCAGCTGGGTGGGCTGGTGAAGTCAGTCTGGAGGACTGGGGAAGAGTCAGCTGGGTGGGCTGGTGAAGTCAGTCTGGAGGACTGGGGAAGAGTCAGCTGGGTGGGCTGGTGAAGTCAGTCTGGAGGACTGGTGAAGATTCAACCAGGTGGGCTGGTGAAGAGTTAGCCGGATGGGCTGGTGAAGTCAGTCTGGAGGACTGGGGAAGAGTCAGCTGGGTGGGCTGGTGAAGTCAGTCTGGAGGACTGGTGAAGAGTTAGCCGCGTGGGCTGGTGAAGTCAGTCTGGAGGACTGGGGAAGAGTCAGCTGGGTGGGCTGGTGAAGTCAGTCTGGAGGACTGGGGAAGAGTCAGCTGGGTGGGCTGGTGAAGTCAGTCTGGAGGACTGGGGAAGAGTCAGCTGGGTGGGCTGGTGAAGTCAGTCTGGAGGACTGGGGAAGAGTCAGCTGGGTGGGCTGGTGAAGTCAGTCTGGAGGACTGGTGAAGATTCAACCAGGTGGGCTGGTGAAGAGTTAGCCGGATGGGCTGGTGAAGTCAGTCTGGAGGACTGGGGAAGAGTCAGCTGGGTGGGCTGGTGAAGTCAGTCTGGAGGACTGGTGAAGAGTTAGCCGCGTGGGCTGGTGAAGTCAGTCTGGAGGACTGGTGAAGAGTTAGCCGGATGGGCTGTTAAAGTCAGTCTGGAGCACTGGGGAAGAGTCAGCCGGGTGGGCTGGTGAAGACTGGACTATGTTGAGGCTAGTAGCCAATAGCTTTGGTCTCGTAATTTGATCTGAGCATGTGTGGCACTTTGTCCGATTGGAATAGATAGCAATAGAAAGATGTCCCTGAAGCTTTTGCTAAAAGTTTTGCTGAAGTCAAGTGGGCATCCCATAATTTCTCATCCCTATCCAATTTATTACCCTCAATAAATAACAAAAACAAAGTCACGGACTGTTCTCCGACTCCGGAGTGCTGTGAAAATTCAGTGTGCCTGGCTGTGCAGTGCTGAGGATCCAAAGACATCAGCAGTCCCTAGGGGGGTGTGCTACATATATAAATACCGTATGTAAATGATAATAATAACAAAAACAAAATACATACAAAATAGTATTGGCTAAAACATGACATTTCCAGGTCACTGATCATTCCATTTGATCTGATTAAAACCATTAATGTGATCTGAAACTTCTACAGCTACATTGTAATCATTCCATTGTTGGATTTTGTTGATCAATATCTGATTAACAAACACATTAATTATTTTATTTTTTTAAATAAAATATTGAGTTCTTTATAAGAAACAATAATATATAAAGCAAACAAACACGTCAAACCAGCTGGGGGAGAAACCTAGCAGTAGCAATGGAGCAATGGGGGGTTATTTACTAAAACCAGAGAGTGCAAAATCAGGCTCACTTCTGCATAGAAACCAATCAGCTTCCAGGTTTTATTGCCAAAGCATAAAGTGATTGTAAAGACCTGTTTTTTTTTTGTTTTTTTTTTAACCACTTCAGCGTCGGAAGTTTAACCCCCTTTCCTGACCAGGCCTTCTTGTTTTTTTTTTTGTTTTTTTGCTATATGGCATTGCCTTGCTTTCTTTGACAATTGCGCGGTCATGCAACGCTGTACCCAAGTAAAATTATTTTGGTGGTATTTGATCACCTCTGCGGTTTTCATTTTTTGCGCCATAAGCAATATTTTTGACTTTCTGCTATAATACATACCCATTAAAAAAATGGAAAAATCTAATTTATTTGTCAATTTAGGCCGATATGTATTCTGCTACATATTCTTGGTAAACAAAATCCCACTAAGCGTATATTGATTGGTTTGCACAAAAGTTATGGTGTCTACAAACTATGTGATATATTTATTGAATTTTTTATCTATTTATTTACTGGCAGCTCAGGCCAATCACAGCACCGGAGCACGCGATGCCCAGAAGTAACGAAGACCACTGCGGGGGGCTTCGAATTAAGGTAAGTAATTCATAATGAGCTAGTATGCATACTAGCACATTATGCCTTTGTCTTGCAGGGATTTTTTTTTCTGTTCGTGGGTTTACAACCACTTTAAGACCCCTTTTACACTGGGGCGGTAGCGGCGTCGGCGGTAATGCGGCGCTATTTTTAGCGCCACTTTACTGACGTTTTAGCGGTGGTATTGCGGCCGCTAGCGGGGCGGTTTTAACCCCTGCTAGCGGCCAAAAAAGGGTTAAAACCGCCACTGCAGCTGCGCTTTGCCGGCGGTATAGCTGCGCTGCCCCATTGATTTCAATGGTTAGGAGCAGTTTAGGAGCCGTGAATACACCGCTCCTTCACCGCTTCAAAGATGCATCTAGCAGGACTTTTTTCAGCGTCCTGCTAGCGCACCGCTCCAGTGTGAAAGCCCTCCGGCTTTCACACTGGAGTGAAAGGGGACAGATTTTTTCAGGTGCTATACAGGCACTATTTTTAACCTGGAAAAAACGCCCCAGTGTGAAAGGGGCCTAAGTGTGCTTATAGGGAGTGCTTTCTAACTGTGTGGGGTATGAGATTTGACTGGAGGAAGACAGATATCCGCGTCCCTGCTTAGCAGGAACACAAGATCTCCATTTTCCTCTCTCACAGAATAGCGGTCTGCCTTGTTTACATAGGCAGACCGCCGTTCTGCCTCACCTGAGGACGCGATGTCCGCTGGGACCCGCTGATTGGCTCTTGCTGTGTCCAATTGCAGCGGGAGTGGGTTGCCACTGACACTCGCGCATGCTCCAGGTACATGATGTCACGCAGGAGGTCCACCCTGCTGCAGTATATCTGCGTGGGGCGGTCCTTAAGAGGTTAAAAAGTAGCAAACATGTTATATTTACCTCCTCTGTGCAGTTGGACGTGCACAGAGCAGCCCCGATCCTCCTCTTCTGGGGTCTCTCCCTGGCACTGTTGGCCCCTCCATCCTGTTGAGAGCCAACACAGCAAACAGCTTGCTATGGGGGGGGTACCCGAGTCAAGTAGCAGCTCCCTGTGTCCATTCAGGCACAGAGACACTGTTCAGGCTCACCCCCATTCTCACCTCATTGGCTAACTGACTTTGATTGGCAGCAGTGGGAGCCAATGGCGCCAATGCTGTGTCTCAGAAGGGAGAATACCGGATGGCCGAGGCACTCATGCACATCACAGGATAGAGATGAGGCTCAGGTAAGTATTGGGGGGGGGGGGGGGGGCTGAGGGAGGCTACTGCACACAGAAGTTTTTTTTTTTGTCTTCCATAGAATGCACCTTCTGCCTTTACAACCTTTTAATTGTACAAGCTGAGGTTAGAAGCTGATTGGTTTCTCTGCAGAAGTGAGGCTGATTTAGTAAATAAGTCTCAATGTCTCCTCTCCAGCCTTAATTTATTGGAATAATGCCCTCCAGTCACTTCCTGCTATAGAGTGACAACGCTGCCTTGCAGGGTCTGACTGTACAGCGTTGTCACCACTACTGGAGGTTTAATTACTGCCACGATTGTGAAGCAAACCATCAGGACCGTCCGTGGCATGTGCACACCCTGGCCACTGCCTACTTTAAGTAAAAAGAATGAAAATTAATATATACAACTGCACTCAAAAGTTTGTATCCCCTGACAGAAATGGTGACATTTTGGCATTGATATTGAAAATCTGACTGATCATGCAAAAAAAAAGAACTGTCAAAAGACCTGCGTAACAAGGTAATGGAACTTTTTTAAAGATGAAAAGGATATAAAAAGATATCCAAAGCCTTCCAGACAGTACTGTTCAATTACTTATTAAGAAGTGGAAAATTCATGGATCTCTTGATACCCAGTCAAGGTCAGGTAGACCAAGAAAGACTGAAGTGACAACGGGCAGAATATTTTTGGGGATACAAAGAAAAAACCCCCCACAGGTAACCCCAAGATTGTTTCAAGGAGTACAATACAATGATACTTGCACAAAAATGAGCTGGATGGTGGAGTTGCCAGAAAGAAGCCTTTATTGCACCAATGCTACAGAAAAGACCGGTTACAATATGCCTGACAACACCTTGACATGCCCCACAGCTTCTGGCACACTGTAATTTGGAGTGACGAGACCAGAATAGAGCTTTAGGATCACAACCATAAGCACTATGTTTGGAGAGGAGTCAACAAAGCCCATAGCGACAAGAATACCATCCCCACTGTGAAGCATGGTGGTGGCTCAAAGTCACGAGGAATCATGTGAAAACTGATGGCAAGATGAATGCAGCATGTTCTCAGAAAATACTGCCAGACAATTTGCATTCTTCCGCAGGAAAGCTACGGATGGGACACTCTTGGACTTTCCAGAATGACAATGACCCAATGCACAAGGCCAAGTTGGCCCTCCAGTGGTTACAGCAGGAAAGGGTGAAGGTTCTGGAGGCCATAAAAGTCTGCTGACCTTAATATCATGGAGCCGCTCTGGGGAGATCCTTAATGTTCGGTTCTTGTAAGATGACAAAAGACTTTGCATGATCTTGGAGGCATTTTGCCAAGACAAATGGGCAGCTCTGCCACCTGCAAGAATTTGGGGTCTCATACACAACTATTACAAAAGGCTGATCACTGTCATTGATGCTAAAGGGGGCAATACATGGACTTAAGGACTAAGGGGGTGAAGACTTTTGAACAGGGGGCATTTCCTTGGTTCACTTGTTGCCATGTTTTGTTTTATGATTGGGTCATTTTGTTATCACCTCCAGTAACAGAATATGAATCCCATAAGAAATACAAGGAATGGGTTTTGCCGGCTGAGCTCACTCATGTTTTTTTTTTAAAATGGTCCATCCGGTATGCTACAGATTCTCCAAGGGGAGGCAAACTTTTGAACGCAACTGTATATACTGTATATAGATATTCATAGGATGGAAGAGATACATTGAACTTAAAATAGTAATGTGATTAGCTCATACTGACTTCACTCTTTAACCACTTTGCACCCGCACTATAGCTGAAAGACGGGAGGGCCGCAACGTGCTCTGTGATCACAGAGTCCTGATCACAGAGCAGGGTAAAGGGCCAATCATAGCCGGCCCTTTACCATGTGATCAGCTGTCAGCCAATGGCAGCTGATCACAGAAGTAAACAGAAGCCTGTCCCCAGCTTTTTTCTTTCTTCGCAATGTCAGCTTGAAGAAAAGAAGCAAGCCGTTAACCGGCTTCTGTTAGAGGGACATCGGTCCCCTTAGTAAACACCTGTGCTGCAAATCAGTGCCACCTATCAGTGCCCATCAGTACTGCTAATCAGTGCCCACCAGTGTCACCTATCAGTGCCCATCAGTGCTGCAAATCAGTGTCACCTATCAGTGCCCATCAATACTGCTAATCAGTGCCACCTATCAGTACCCATCAGTTCCACCTATCAGTGGCACCTCTGTGTCGCCTATCAGTGCCAATTAGTGCCACCTATCAGTGCCCATCAGTGCCACCAATCAGTGACCATCAGTGATGCCAATCAGTGACCATCAGTGCTGCCAATCAGTGACCATCAGTGCCTCATCATCAATGCCCACCAGTTCCACCTATCAGTCCCACCTCCGTGTCACCTATCAGTGCCAATCAGTGCCACCTATCAGTGCCCATCAGTGCCTCATCATCAGTGCCCATCAGTGCCACCTATCAGTGCCCATCAGTACTGCTAACCAGTGACCACCAGTGCCACCTATCAGTGCCCATCAATACTGAAAATAAGTGCCCACCAGTGCCAACCATCAGTGCCCACCGATGCCACATATCAGTGCCCATCAGTGCAGCTAATCAGTGTCCAATAGTGCCTCATCATCAATACCCACCATTGCCACCTCCATGTCACCTATCAGTGCCTAGCAGTGCCCATGCATGCCACATATTAGTGCCCATCAGTGCCACCCATCACTGCAGCTGCATCAGTGCCTCCTGATCAGTATCCATCAGTGCCACCTATCAGTGCCCATCAGTGAAGGAAAAAAATTACATGTTTGAAATATTTCATAACAAAATATGAAAAATGATTTATTTTTTTGTTTGTTTTTTTCAAAAGTTTGGTTATTTTTTGTTTGTTTAGCAAAAAATAAAAACTCCAGTGGTGATTAAATACCACCAAAATAAATTTTTATTAGTCTGAAAAAAATGCTAAAAATGTCATATGGGTACAGTGTTGCATGACCTTGGCCTGGGGCAGGAAGGGGTGAAAGTGCCCAGTAAGCAAGAGGTTAAATCATGTGCATTATGAAGTTTAGTGATTGCTCAACTAGATAGAATGGGGAAGGGCTGGGGACTTTTATTGCAGACCGTATCTCCATCTAGAGAGGTTCAACCACACAGGAGGTGTGGCAAAATCTCTGCAATGGGGACAAAAACCAGCAAAAACACTTTTCACCTCTATCTACCCCGGGGTCACTGGCCTACAGGTCTACATAAAGTAACACTGGGGTATAGGCGTCCCTGTATTTGGTGACACAGAAATGAATTGGAATGCCAGCTGAGCATTCAGCCTGCCGTCTCTTCAGGAGAGTGGACGGGATTTGGCCATGTGTTGTGACATATGTTGTGGCAGCTTTCATATACACACCACGCTGTGATACTTACCCCTATGCTGGCATCAAGCATCTCTCCTGCTGTGCCTAGTGATCCGAGTCAGCTGCATTGTGAGATGGAAAATCCGCTCAGAGACACAGAAATCCTTAAAAAAAAAAAAAAAAAAAAAAACAATACATTTTGCTTATAGCATATCCACCATTCTAAGGGCCCATTGCAGTTGTGCATTGTGAGTATGTGCTTTTGCAATGCATGTAACACACCTTCACTATGTGCGGTGCATCGCACTGTTTATCCATCCATTCATTCTACAGTATAGCCAGTGGCGTAACTAGAACCTTCAGGGCCCCGATGCAAGAAATCATGAAGGGCCCCCCTGAACCCCAGCCAGGGCCCTTCCCTCCGAGTCTGGAGGTGGAACTCCAGGGCGTGGTCACAGGTATGACCTTTGTGAGCCCTGTAGTTCCACCACTGGCATCAGTAGTTTTTATTTTATTAGTTTTTTATACATTTTTAGGTGCCCCATTGGGGGACTGTCCCTAGGCAGGATGGGGTCCCCTTCCCCCAGAAGAGATGAGGTCCTTTTCTCCAGGGCAGATGAAGTTACTGCCCCCAGATAAGAAGGGGTCCCTGTCCCCAGGGGGAGATGGAGGGGGTAAGTAATGGTGTGTGGGGGATGGGGTCCCCTCACTCATCATGACCAAGCTGTAGGCCGCGCACTCATCCATGTTGGCCTGGGCTCCATCCAGTGTGCTGGACGGGTGATCACCATATCTCCCAGAAAGACCTTTCATCATCTGTGTATGATGGGGAGGAGGGGGGCTGGCAGTGTCCTCCGGGAAGCCGGCTCTCATAGGGCTGCACTGCATTTGTGCGCTTAAAGTTTGTTTACCCGGGAGAAGTATGCAGTGCAGTGTGGGCCAGACTCGGGGAGGTCGGGACTCTGGCTGGGGAGAACAGACATCGGACTGAGGGGCAATGCATGGAGCAGGAGAGGGGTACACTGAGGAGCCAGCCGAGGACACAGGTCATGCGGGGAATGCACAACTAAAGAGCAGCCAGTGCGATAGTCGAGCATGGAGCTCTGCTAGTCACCCTCCACCTCCAGCCACCCGTGTGCATGGTGCACTGGTACCCCTAGCTGCCTATGCTGCTGCCGGCCATATGTAGAGGGGGCTGCATGGGCCCCCTGCAGCACAGGGCCCAGTTGCGGTCGCGACTGCTGCACCCCCTATAGTTACGCCCCTGAGTAGAGCCCAACACACTGCAGTGCCTTATTGGGCCCTAAGGCGGCATTCATACCTGAGCGTACCAGAATCACGGCAAAACCATAGCGCCCAATTGTCCCGGATTTGGAGGGACTGTCCCTGATTTGGAGGGACTGTCCCTGATTTGGAGGGACTGTCCCTGATTTGGAGGGACTGTCCCGGATTTCGAGGAACTGTCCCTGATTTGGAACAATGTCCCTCTGTCCCTCATTTCTCCTAATTTGCCCATCATTTTGGTCTGATCTATATAGCTGTACATAAAATGCACTTTTTATCTATCAAAAAGTGTTTTCCAGCACTAAACCTTTCATCTGATTTCTAAATTGCTGTATATTTGTAAATTCCAAAATCCAATATAAAGGAATAGTAGTGGTTAAAAAAAAAAAAAAAAAACACTTGTGGGTTTAACAAATCTTGTTTTTTTGTACAATTCTCCTTCTTTAAGGGGACGTTGTAAGGGGTGTGTCCTATACCTACGTCCTTTTGCTGATAGGTGTCCCTTATTCTCATCTCAAAAAATGTAGGAGGTATGCAAAACAAGGGACGGGATGCCATTGCTTCTTAATGGCACCCCAAACGCGGTGTGATTTGTGCCGCAATTGTCCAGCGACCAAACATGCGCCTGTACAAAATTTGGTACTTGTGCTTCTTTGGTGCATTTTTTTTAACCACTTCGGCCCTGGAAGATTTGGCTGCTCAATGACCAGGCTATTTTTTTGCGATACGGCACTGCGTCGCTTTAACTGACAATTGCCTGGTGGTGCGACGTTGTATCCAAACAAAATTGATGTCCTTTTTTTCCCCACAAATAAAGCTTTCTTTTGGGGGTATTTGATCACCTCTGCGGTTTTTATTTATTTTTTCGCTATAAAAAAGAAGAGCGACAATTTTGAAAAAAAATAAAAAATAAAACACAATATTTTGTACTTTTTGCTGTAACAAATATCCCCATTTAAATTTTTTTATTATTATTATTATTATTATTTTTTTCCTCAGTTTAGGCCGATATGTATTCTTCTAAATATTTTTGGTAATAAAAATCGCAAAAAGCGTATATTGATTGGTTTGCGCAAAAGTTATAGCGTCTACAAAATAGGATTCAAGATATGCGAGGTATATGTTACAATCCGCTTACTGTTAGCCAGAGCTGGACTGGGACAAAAATTTGGCCCTGGACTTCATCCAGACCGGCCCACTTTAATTTTGCAAACAAGCACAAAAACAGTATATAAAACTATACGCAATTGTGCAAAAAAAACATAAGTAGCATAACATAAGGAGTCCTCACTAACCTCTTTTATTATTTCACTTATTCTCCTCTGTATTTTTCTCATCTTTCTCACATCACTGCGTGAAGTTGAGGGCGAGCCGCGCAGCCATTACTTTGTCACTGAAACCGGCCCACTGAGCCATCGGCCCACCGGGAAACTCCCTGTAGTCCCAATGCCCAGTACATGCCTGCTGTTAGCCAACATCCCAAAATAGAGCAATATGGAAGTTTTCCCCTTAGGAAAAGGCGGGACTTTTTAGGCATAAACTGTGACTCTACAATAGTTTATAGGAATATATAAAATACTTTGATTGAAACATAAGAAAAAAGAAGAATATATACATTCATTTTTACATTACAAAAGAAAAAAACATCCTTTTTCATCTTTTTTGTTTAATTGTTCTTACATCTTCCGAATGTGCATACGTACAATGTGATAAGAGTACAATAAGAGCCGGTTCACACAGCGGGCGATGCGAGGCGACACGACTCGCCTCGCCTCGCTCTCGCAAGTCGCCCCCGTTCTGTACAATGGAACCGTTCTGAGAGGAGCGATTCGAGTCGCTCCGACTCAGAAAAAAGGTTCCTGTACTACTTCTGGGCGACCTCGGGGCGACTTGCATTGACTTCTATACAGAAGTCATCTGCAAGTTGCCGCTGAGGTCGCGGCGAGGCAAGTCGGAGTCGCCTCGCCTCGCCTGCAGTGTGAACCGGCCCTAAGTATAAAACAGTCTTATGGTTTTATGAATATATGAAGGAAATAATGTTTGTAGAGTCACAGTTTATGCCTAAAAAGTCCTGCCTTTTCCTAAGGGGAAAACTTCCATTCGTCTACGAAATAGGGGATAGATTTATGGCATTTTTATGCATTTTTTTTTTTTTTACTAGTAATGGCGGCAATCTGCAATTTTTAATCGGGACTGCGACATTATTGCGGACACATCGGACACTTTTGACACATTTCCGGGTCAAATGACAATTATACAGCGGCCGGTTCTATAAAAATGCACTGATTACGGTATAAATGTCACTGGCAGGGGAGGGGTTAACACTAGGGGGCAGTCAAGGGGGGTTAACTGTGTTCCCTATGTGTGTTCTAACTGTAGGGGGAGGGGGACTGATTATAGGAGGTGAGAGATCGGTGTTCCCAGCTCGTAGAAACTCACGATCTCTCTCTTCTCACAGAACTGGGATGTGTCGTCCCTGTGTTGCCTCTCGTGCCCATGATCGCTCGTGGCTGGCGGTCATCGTGACTGACGGTCACAAGCATCGCCCCTCCCCCCCCCGCACGCTAAGCGCGCCTGCTATCCCGCTTAAAGGGGCTGACGTACAGCAACGAAGGTTCGCGGGAATGTGCTGGCCTGCCGCAGTATAATGACAGTGGATGGTCGGCAAGTGGTTAAGCAGAGATGGTTGGCAAGTGGTTAAAGCAGAGGTCCACCCTAAAGTGGACCTTCCGCTCATCTGAACCCTCCCCCCCTCCGGTGCCACAATCGGCACCTTTCAGGGGGGAGGGGGGTGCAGTTACCTGGATAATCCAGGTAACTGCACCCACTTCTGGGATAGCTCTCTGCGGAAAGGGGCGTAACTTACGCCCCTTTTCCGCAAGTGCCCGCCCCCTTCCGCAAGTGCCCCGCTGCCTGCTGGGAAACACACAGATCCCAGAGGCAGCGGGGACCATCCTTATTGCGCAGCGTGATTCGCGCATGCGCAGTAGGGAACCGGGAAATGAAGCCGAAAGGCTCCATTTCCTGATTCTCATACCCAAGATGGCGGCGGCAGGACCCGACAGGCGACCTAGAGATCGGCTTCGGGTGCCGACATCGCGGGCGCGCTGGGCGGGTAAGTGTCACTATTTTAAAAGTCAGCAGCTGCAGTATTTGTAGCTGCTGGCTTTTAAAAAAAAAATAAAAAAATAGCGGAGCCCTGGTGGACTCCCGCTTTAAGCACTTCAAAAACACAAAAAAAAGCTAAAAAAAGTTTGAGGAGTCAGACACAAGTGGGAGCATTTCCAAATGTTTGGAACTGAGTGCAGCGCCTCCCCTTTTCTCCATGGCATGGCTGTTAGAAACCACGAGACAAAGTGACAAGCGCCCCCCCCCCCCTTCTCCAGCCAAAAAAATAAAAAATGCTTGCTATGCTTCAAACATGAATGAACACAGTGGGAGTTCAGTACCAATCACTCACTGGGGCTGATTTACTAAACGCAAATAGACTGTGCACTTTGCAAGAGAAGTTGCTCCAGAGCTTAGTAAATGAACAGAAGCTCTGATGACTTCCCTCATCCAATCCTGTACAAGCAAACAAAGCGTTTTTTTTACATTTTTCTTGCATGTGATTGGGTATTCTTCTCGTTCAAATTTTTTTATTTTATGTTAAAATAAATTACATGTACAAAATATAAGACAAATTATGTGATACCAGAAATTAAAAGTAGACATATTGATGTACGGATGATACAAAGCAAAGGAGAATTTCAAGATATTCTCGTGGGAATTACAATAAATGGCCTTTATATATTTTAGAATTTGAAAGCATTCTTATAGCTGAGTTTTAAACATTTTAATCCCAAGAAAATATAAATATGTCTAAAAGAAAATATATGATTTTAAAGTTTTGACCATAACTTCTAAAGTATGCAAACAAAGAAAAAGGAGGGGCCAAAAAGGGGCTGGGGAATCACCAACCCCAGGGACTTTATCAGTATCGAATCAAACAAATTTTACAAAAAAAAGGTAATGTATAAAATATTATAATTTTATTCATACTATACACAATTATAAATTGAACATTCATAAAAAAAAGGGGATGATTTGACATCAATTAACAAGACAGGATGTATTGATATTTAATCCCATTTATCACCACACAGAAGAAGTGAAGAGACGGCAAGTTGCAATCGTTCTCAACATGTTTCGCCCAATGGGCTTTTTCAGGAAAAACTGATTGAACAGCCACAAAACTAGGATAATAAACAACAAAGAATAAAAGAGAATGAATGTTACTGTCAATTAATGCATAAAGTGATAATCAGTTGAGAGAGTCAATAATCAATTACTACAGATAAAATTGGCTTATATTGGATTGCTACAACAGATACACAGTATATTTTAAACTGAAATACAGAGCTTAATTACAATGAATATGTATCTCACCAATCTTGCCAATGCTCCAGAAACTTCAAGATATCAAACGATAGTCAATATAAAATAATATTGACAAATCTGTAATCATTTTAGCGAAAAAAGTCGCAAAGCGCAAAGAGGTTTTGTCGCCTAATTGGGAATCTGCAGAGAGACATAAAACAATAGAGGGGTATGAAGAAAACGGAATACAATAGACCCTCTGAAAATGAAAAGGGTCAGTTAACATTGGAATAAATGTATCATAATAGTTACCCAAGTAATACTGTTGAATCAATAAAAAAGTTGCTGGACAGAGGATTTTGTGGGCTTCAAAAATAGGTCAAAATCAGAATCCATATAGTGTATTGGCAGCGGGCATAGTAAACGCTAAAATAGAGAAAAAAAAGGAAATTCCTCTTTAAGCAGGGGAATCTCTTATAATAAAAAAATGAATATATAAATCATAGGAAAAAGACATCCAGTGAGACCCAATTGAAAAGGGTCATCACAGAGTCCAAAATCCAATATTTGAGTAATGACTAAGATGATCAGCTTACCCGGAGTTAGCTGCCTGTGGGTTTGAACAGTATGAATAAAATTATAATATTTTATACATTACCTTTTTTTTTGTAAAATTTGTTTGATTCGATACCGATAAAGTCCCTGGGGTTGGTGATTCCCCAGCCCCTTTTTGGCCCCTCCTTTTTCTTTGTTTGCATCTATACTGGGACGTGGTATCCTTAGCCTTTTAAGATTCCTTCTCTCTCAAAATCTTTTTTTCTTAACTTCTAAAGTATGTTTATAGTAAGTATTATATAGTAAGGGAAGAACATAAAAGGTATATAGGAGGGGAAGGGGAGGGAATAATTCTCCGGAGGAGGTTTTATATATCATCGAATGTTGTAATTCTGTGATTGGGTATTCTTTGCAAAGTGAAGCTTCACCTCATTTACTAAGTTCTGGAGCAGCTGCACTTGCAGAGTGCACAGATCTAGTTGCCTTTAGTAAATCCATCCCCATTGTGTTCATTCAGGAAAGGAAGAGGCTGGTGAATGTGACAGGTATTGTACACCTTCCAACTTTTTGAATGATAAATAGAGCATTTTATATACAACGATATAGATCAGACCAACATGAGGGAGAAATGAGGAGGAAAGAGGGACAGAGGGACTTTGTCCTGAATCAGGGACAGTCCCTCAAAATCAGGGACAGTTGGAAGCTATGCAGGGGCGGCCGTCCATTAAGGATGTGCGGGCGCTGCCCCCCCGCCCATCCATGTGTCTGACTCTGGCCCCTTTAACCACTTGTCGACCGCTGTCAGTAAATATACGGCACGGCTGGGCAAAGTAACGTACCTGTACGTTACTTTGAATTTCCCAACGTGCAAGCGCGCACGTGCCTGCCACGAGCTCCGTGACCGCGGGACCCATGGACTCGATCGCCGCTGGGATACCCGTGATCGTGTCACGGAGATGCTCCCCCGTTCTGTCTAGTGACAGGACACTGATCGTCTGAACCCTGTGATCAGGAGCAGCGATCAGTGTAGTGTCACTGCTAGCCCATCCCCTAGATAGTTAGAATCACTGCCTAGGGCACACTTAACCCCTCCCCGCCCCCCTAGTGGTTAACATACCTCCCAAATATCCCTGATTTTGAGGGACTGTCCCTGATTTGGAGCAATGTCCCTCTGTCCCTCATTCCTCCTCATTTGTCCCTCATTTTGGTCTGATCTATACAGCTGTATATAAAATGCACTTTTTATCTTTCAAAAAGTGATTCCCAGTGCTAAACTTTTCATCCAAATTCTGAATTGCTGCATTTGTAACATTTAAAAGCCAATATAAAGGAATAGTAGTGTTAAAAAATAAAATAAAATAAAAAGTACTTGGGAATTAACCTTTTTTTGGGGGGTTAATTCACCTTTAAGGGGGTGTGGCAGGGGGCGTGTCCTATGGCTACATAATGTTCTAGTACAGTGATGACGAACCTTGGCACTCCAGGTGTTTTGGAACTACATTTCCCATGATGCTCAACTGCACTGTAGAGTGTTTGAGCATCATGGGAAATGTAGTTCCAAAACATCAGGGGTGCCAAGGTTCGCCATTACTGTTCTAGTAGGTGTCCCTCATTCCCATCTTAAAATGTTGGGAGGTACGGGCTAACCCCTTCACTGCCAGTAACATTTTTACAGTAATCAATGCAATTTTATAGCACTGATTGCTGTATTAATGCCAGTGGTCCCAAAAATGTGTCAAAATTGTCCGATGTGCCCACCATAATGTCGTAGTCACGATAAAAATCACTGATCGCCGCCATTACTAGTAAAAAATAAAAATAAAATATTAATAAAAATGCCATAAATCTATCCCCTGTTTTGTAGGCGCTATAACTTTTGCGCAAACCAATCAATAAACGCTTATTGCGATTTTTTTTATTTACCAAAAATATGTAGAAGAATACGTATCGGCCTAAACTGGGAAAAAAAATGCTTTTTATATATATTTTTGGGGGATAATTATTATAGCAAAAAGTAAAAAATAATGAATTTTTTTCAAAATTGTCGCAATTTTTTTGTTTATAGTGAGAAAAATAATGGGCCTTAAGGCGGCATTCACACCTGAGCGTACCAGAATAGCGGCAAAACCATAGCGCTCCCAACTGTCTTGGATTTGGAGGGACTGTCCCTGATTTGGAGGGACTGTCCCGGATTTCGAGGTTAGTGGTTAACATACCTCCCAACTGTCCCGGATTTCGAGGGACTGTCCCTGATTTGGAGCAATGTCCCTCTGTCCCTCATTCCTCCTCATTTGTCCCTCATTTTGGTCTGATCTGTATATTGTATATAAAATGCACTTTTTATCTATCAAAAAGTGTTTCCCGGTGCTAAACCTTTCATCTGATTTCTAAACTGTTGCATTTGTAAATTTCAAAAGCCAATCTTGTTTTTTTTTTTTGTACAATTTTCCTTTAAGGGGGCGTGACAAGGGGTGTGTCCTATGCCTGCATACATTGTCTGATAGGTGTCCCTCATTCCCATCTCAAAAAGTTGGGAGGTGTGCTACAGTGAATGAATACTGAATCCAGTGATTCTCCAATGATTACCATTATAAGACTACGGCTTTACCAAAACAGCAAATTGTGTGGAATTCATGAAATGTCTTATTGTGTCCTCATTTTTCCCATAGAAAGAACAGAGACGGGAGACGGGAGATGAGAGACGGGAGACGGGAGAACTCGGCAAAGGGATCTGATTATCACACGGCCTCCTCCTGTAATGTCACATGTGAGAGTTGTTTGGCATCCCAGCAGAGAAGCTCCAATCATCACGAGTCCTCTGTACATCCAGGACAGCAGGTGACACGTCTTGTGTTCTTTCTTCAGAGTCCTGGAGCCCGGCCTGCGGCTCTTCCATATTTATTGTGGCCCCCCAGCAGCCAGTCATAGTGAGAGGAATGATTGAGTGTCAGTGTTCTGCTTCAGCGATCTAAGCACTGAAAATGTGATCTTGAGAACTGACTTCACCGCATCTGAGCACCAATTCCAAAATGCTATTTCCTTCATTTGTAATATTTATCACAACCCCCCCCCCCCCCCCCCATCCATCCATCCATATCCCCTTAGCTAAATTTTGTTGAGAAATCACATTGAAAAACACCCTCTAGCATTTTTAGCTGCGGCCATCTTGAGTAAGGGCAGACGAATTCTTGTAGCATTTACCAGGCGATGGGCTCTGTGATCACTGCATCCTTCGGACACAGCTGATCTTAGATCAGGGTAAAGGGCCAAACACAGCGGCCCTTTACCACGTAATCAGCTGTGTCCAATGACAGCTGATCATAATGTAAACACAAACCAGTTATCGGCATTCCTTTTCTCACACTGACAGCATGGGGAGAGGAGAGCCGATAACCAGCTATTGTGAAAGGGACATCTACACTGATTATATGTGCAGTCCCAACAATGCCCACCAGTGTTGCCACTCAGTGCCCACCAGTGCTGCCAATCAGTGCTCATTAGTGCTACCAATCAGTACCCATCAATACCACCTCATCAGTGTCACCTATCAGTGCTACCTATCAGTGCCACCTATTTGTGTCCATCAGTGCCACCTATAAGTGCTATTAAGTGCCATCTATCAGTGTCCAGCAGTGCCACCTATCAGTGCAGCCTGTTCAGTGCCCATCAATGCTGCCTATCAGTATCCATCAGTGCCACCTCATCAATGCTGCCTATCAGTGCCCATCAGTGCTGCCGACCAGTGCCTATCAGTGCCCATCAGTGCCACCCATCAGTGCCATCTATCAGTGTCCATCAGTGCCGCCTATCATTTTAGGCTTATCAGTGCCTCCTCATTAGTGCCACCTATTTGTGTCCATCAGTGCCACCTATAAGTGCTATTAAGTGCCATATATCAGTGTCCAGCAGTGCCACCTATCAGTGCAGCCTGTTCAGTGCCCATCAATGCTGCCTATCAGTATCCATCAGTGCCACCTCATCAATGCTGCCTATCAGTGCCCATCAGTGCTGCCGACCAGTGCCTATCAGTGCCCATCAGTGCCACCCATCAGTGCCATCTATCAGTGTCCATCAGTGCCGCCTATCATTTTAGGCTTATCAGTGCCTCCTCATTAGTGCCACCTTTGCCCATCAGTGCAGCCTATCAGTGCCCATCTGTGCAGCCTCATCAGCGCACAACATTGAAGGAGAAAAATTACTTGTTTGAAAATTTTTATAACAAACTATGAAAAACATTTTTTTCCCAAACTTTTTGCTCTTTTTTTCCCTTTGTTTAGCAAAAAAATAAATAAAAAACAGTAGTGATTAAATGCCACCAAAAGAAAGTTCTATTTGTGTGAAAAAAAATGATAAAAATGTCATAGGGGTACAGTGTTGAATGACCGCGCAATTGTCATTCAAAGTGAAAGCTCAAATTTGGTCTGGGCAGGAAGGGGGTGAAAGTGCCCAGTAGGCAAGTGGTTAGGGAGAACTCTGTTGTCCTATTGCTAATCACTAATCATTTTGGAGTATGGCATGCCCCGACCCCTCTCCTGTTAAAGGAGTTGTAAAGGAAGAAGGTGCATTCTATATGCATTAAGATAAAAAGCCTTCTGTGTGCAGCAGCCGCCCTAGTACCCCCAATACTTACCTGAGCCCCCTCTCTATCCAGCGATGTCCATGAGTCCCTCGGCTGTCCGGGACTCTGGCTCCTGTTTGGTGGAGACACAGCAGTGGCACCATTGACTCCCTCTGCTGTCAATCAAAGTCAATTAGGCAATCAGGAGAGAGAGAGAGGGGCGGGGCCAAACTGCAGCTCTATGTCTCAATGGACACACGGCTCTCTGACTCAGCTTGGGTGCACCCATAGCAAGCTGCTTGCTGTGGGGGCGCTCGAAAGAAGGGAGGGGCCAGGATCACAGCAGAGGGAACCGAGAAGAGGAGGGTCGGAGCAACAGAGCAGGAAAGTATGACATTTGTATTTTTGTTTAAACGAGACTTTACAATCACTTTAAAGTTTCTTCAAGCAATAAATCCAAAAAACAAAGACACTCGGTGGAAGTAAATTCTTGGAAATTTCCAAACAAGCCTGTGGGATTTTCCTTAACACTCATTGGAATTGAAGAAGTTAAATTTTTTTTTTTTAAAAGTCAGCAGCTGCAAACACTGTAGCTGCTGACTTTTAATAAGCAGACTTACCTGTCCTGGGTGCCCCCGATGTCGGCCGCCCGAGGCTGACCCGTCCCTCGGCTCTCGGGTCCCGGCACCGCCATTTTAGCTAAGGGAAACAGGCAGTGGAGCCTTGCGGCTTCACTGCCCGTTTCCTACTGCGCATGCGCGAGTCCCGCAGCGCTTTGTAAATGGGGCGCGCTGCGTTCTGGAACACACAGTTCCCAGAACACAGCGCGACCCATTACCCAGAAGACCCCGCACGGAGGAGAGAAGAAAGAAGATCTCCGCGGAGGAGGAAGAGACAGATTAGGACGATGTGCCTAGCAACAGACATTTTTCTTTTCTTTTTTTCAGATTTTTTTCTAAATTTTAATGTATTTTTGTTTTTCAGGGTGGCTCTCCACTTTAACAATTCCATTTGTGTCACCAACTACCACTGGCCACTTCTTCAGTTGTATTGGGGTAAGGCAGATGTTGATTGTCCAAGAACAGGATGGGAGGGGTGAAGGTTATGGAACCCCCCTGTTTTATTTATATAATCCCATCCTTGGTGGCAAGGAGTCTGCGTAGGTGTTAATTCCTCAATGTACATGTCAATTGTCCTCTTTCGGGACAGTGAAGAGTGCATTGGCCAGAGAGGGCAATTAATTTGCAAGAGCCAAAAAACAGGCCACTGGCATCAAACTGGAACAACCTTGAACATGGGTGGGGGGCCTCTGGGACCCTCTGTCCGCCACATGTGAGGCCGTTCTAACATTTAACCTGCCCATTTAACAACAATTCACACCTTCAGCCATGTGATTCAAAACATTAATACCTATGCAGACACCAAAAATGGGATGATGAAACGAGGGAGGGGGTTCCACAACTTCCGAACCTTCTATCCTGCTTTCAACATTACATGGTGATAGGTAGGATGAAGTTGTCTGTGCTGTGTGTGTTTGGCGTTGGGGTGATTATACTTATGTGGTAGGTGCTTTTTCCCAATGCGTTGCGCCAGTCCAAACTGCATTTTAGGATGTGGCAGCCCATTTTTATTGAACAAAAAAGAAAGTTCACATAAACATCAGTTGCCCACAAAGGGGTTTCCACCATCTACATGAATAGTCAACTGGCTCCCTTGTCAGCAGCACCACCGATCTCCTTACCAGACCCCCTGACTGTGTTGCCCAGCTCTTCTGGTTCTCTTGGCTCACTCAGCCTTTAGTTACAGCGCTCTGCTGCATGGCCCACTCCTGGCTTCTGGATAGGGGTTCTCCTGACACCCTGATTGGAGCCCGCCTGACTCCTGAGACAAGATCTCCTGTCTCCTGGCTGGAGTTCCTCTGACCCCTGGGTGAGATCTCCTGTCTCCTGACTCCTGGCTGGAGTTCCTCTGACCCCTGGATGAGACCACCTATGTCTGGGCTCCTGTCTGGGGTCTGAATGTGTACCAACCCTGGCCTGTATCCTGAGTATGCCTCCATCTTATGTTCCTGTACCTTCACTGCCCAGCTGTTGATGACCTTCTGGCTTTTGTCCTGGCTACGCTTCTGTCCACTGATCAAGCTTCTCCGAGTTCCAGTTCCTGTCTGGTAAGCCATGGTCCTCTACTTCCTGGAAACCTCAGCTGGCGCTGCCTGTTATACCTGCCCTCATGCCCTCTATGTCCTCACACCTTCTGTCATCAATACCAGGGGTGTTGGACAAGAGGTGCAAGAGAAGCCCCCTCTACAGCTCGATCTTCACCAGGTATGGGACTCTCCTAATGCCTGGCTGGGGCTCCTCTGACTGCCAGGTGAGACCTCCTATCTCCTGACTCCAGGCTGGGGCCCCTCTGACCCCTTGTTGAGACCTCTTGTCTCTTGACTCCTGGCTGGGGCACATCTGATCCCTGGGTGAGACCTCCTGTCTCTTATCTCCTGGCTGGGACCCCTCTGACCCCTGAGTGAGACCTCCTATTTCCTGGCTGGGACCCCTCTGACCCCTGAGTGAGACCTCCTATTTCCTGGCTGGGACCCCTCTGACCCCTGAGTGAGACCTCCTATTTCCTGGCTGGGGCCCATCTGATCCTTGGGTGAGATCTCCTGTCTCTTGGCTCATGGCTGGCACCCCTCTGACTCCTGAGTGTGACCTCCTGTTTCCTGACTCCTGGCTGGGGCCCCTCTGACCCCTGGGTGAGACTTCCTGTCTCGAATATGGGAGTAGGGTTGCCACCTTTTCTTCAAGCCAAACCTGAACACTTTAGCGGCCTGGTACACCTTTGGGTGCCCCAAGGAGAGTAGTAATGTTTAATGCGTATAGTGTGCTGGAGCAAACAGTGTAACTAAATTGCTCTTGCTAACATCATCACCGTGAACCCCAGTGATGCCAAACCTGCCCCAAAAACAGCCACCTGCAGCTCCCCGGTGCCAACAGATTTGTGTTTGACTATCTTGGTTACTTGGGGAGCCACAGCCCGGTCTGAATAATGTGTCCAGCTTTCAGTCCACCTGAAACCTGGACACAATATTCAAAACCTGGACTGTCCAGGTGAAACCCAGACAGGTGGCAACCCTATATGGGAGCTGTCTACAAATTGGTAGCCGTGAGCTATCCTTGCACAGCTGTGTACTCAAATAGGCTGCAGGCACCCAATAAAATCCAGATACGGTATTGAAGGTTCCATCCCACTCAAGACACTTTGGAACCCTCAAGCTCCAGACCCCAATCCTGGACTACAGAATCCAGAGAGAGACAAAAGCACAGCTTTCTTTCTCTACTCAGAAACAATAGTCTGGAACCTCTCATTAACCCGTTAATAATACTCCTGTGTTATTTTCTTCTACATTTCCACAGCGGCAGGACATCACACAACGCTCATTAGAACTGAAGAATTGGTTTGGAGAAACTATGAGATGTCTTCAACATTACAGAGCAAGTCCAGTTGAATGTGAGAACTATTACTAGATACATCATGACCTGGATACACAAGAACCTTCACAGACAATGAATATGCAATGGAGAGATGAAGATTGCATTTTAAAAAATAAATAAATAAATGTTTTATATTTTTGCTTCGAGCTGAAACAGCTGCTACCATGCAAATTAGTGGATTTCCTGAAGCAAACCTCCAGAATATCCCCAGCCTGGGATCTATAGACACATAATTATCTCAGACATAGACAGAGAATAATTCACCAATCAAACTTTGTTTAGAAACTTTCACGCTTTTCACAGTCATTGGATTAAAGGGGATTAAATGTATTTTCAAAACCCCTCTTACTTTCCTTGCTTTGGCATCCAGAAAAAAAACTTTACTGACCCACACAGCGAAGCCAATGGTATTCTGGGGTGATCCGCAGCTCCGCTTTTGGCAGCGCAAACGCATCTAACAAATGCGTGTGTTTGCAGCTACTGAAATGCATGGGTTTGGTTTGGGGCAGGGTTGTAAAAATTGTGCTTGCCATACTTTTTTTTTTTTTTGCATATTCCAGCATATTTGTGGCAGTCCATTTCCGAGCGTGTGTACAGAAATCCATCGGACAAAAGTCCAAAGTACAAACACGCATGCTTGGAAGCAAGGACGAGCTAGAAGCGGTTGGTCTTGTAAACTAGCGTTCGCAATGGAGAATTAACATTCGCGACGCGGCAAATTATGGAATCTCGAAATGCAGCGCACATTCTCTTCTTCTTTAACCACTTACAGACCGGACCATTTTGCTGGTCAAAGACCAGACCACTTTTTGCGATTCGGCACTGCGTCGCTTTAACTGACAATTGCGCAGGTCGTGCGACGTGGCTCCCAAACAAAATTGATGTCCTTTTTTTTCCCCACAAATAGATCTTTCTTTTGGTGGTATTTGATCACCTCTGCGGTTTTTATTTTTTGCTCTATAAACAAAAATAGAGCGACAATTTTGCAAAAAAACGCATTATTTTTAAGTTTTTGTTATGCCGCGTACACACGGGCGGACTGTACGGCCTACTTAGTCCGTCGAAACACATTTCAGCGGACAGTCCGCTCGTGTGTGGGCTTCAGCTGACTTTTTCAGCGTGAAGTCTGGCGTACTAAGTGTTTCGGATTTTTCGAAATTCTGTCCGTCGTACTTTGGTTTCAGCGGACAATCCGCTCGTCAGTAGGCTAGTTCGACGGACTAAGAATGGCGCATGCTCAGAAAGGATTTACACGGCGGAAGGTTGCATTGCTGTGTATTGGACGTCGTATTTCTAGTCCCGTAGTACGTGCTGTACACGTCATCGCGCAAACTTTCGACGGACTGTTTGTGCATCCGTGTGTGGTCAAGTCCGTTCATTCGAAAGTATGACGGACTGTCCGTCGGATTGTATGACGGACTAAGTAGGCCATACAGTCCTCTCGTGTGTACGCGGCTTTATAATATATATCCCCCAAAAATATATAAAAAAACATTTTTTTCCCTCAGTTTAGGCCGATACGTATTCTCCTACATATTTTTGGTTAAAAAATATCGTAATAAGCGATTATTGATTGGTTTGCACAAAAGTTATAGCGTTTACAAAATAGGGATAGTTTTATGGCATTTTTATTAATAATTTTTCTTTCTTTCTATTTTTTTTTTTACTAGTAATGGCGGCGATCAGCGATTTTTATTGTGACTGCGACATTGCGGAGGACACATCGGACATTTTTGAGACCATTATCATTTATACAGTAATCACTGCTATATAAATGCAGTGATTCCTGGGTAAATGACACTGGCAGTGAAGGGGTTAACCAGTGGGTGGCAGTGTAGGGGTTAAGTGTTCCTAGGGGTGTGTTACTAACTGTGTGGGGGCTGGGCTTTCATTTAGTGAACACTGATCTCTGCTCCAATCACATGGAGCAGAGATCAGCGTCACTAGTTGCTAGGCAGAATGGGGAAATGCTGTTTACATGGCATTTCCTCCATTCAGCCGTCCCGTGAGACGATCGCGGGTATGCCCGCGGCGATCGAGTTTGCGGGACCCGCGACCGGACTCACGGGGGTCCGACCGGCACGAGAGCGCGGCGCCAGCGGCGCGCTCGCAATGGCAGGGCAGCTTCGAAGATTGGACGTACCTGTACGCCAATATGCCTGCCCGTGCCATTCTGCCGACGTACATCGGCGTGCGCTGGTCGGGAACCGGTTAATGGGATAATAATGAAGCTGCTTTGCTGGTGATACTGATGGAGTTATTGCAAACTAATTTTCAAAGGATTCCTTTTTCCAATGATATCAAGAATAATATTATTATGTTTTTTTTTTTTTTTTTTTTCCTTGTCAAAAGTATTTTATTGGAGTACAAAGGAATGTATACAAATAACATAAATAGATTACAACATGTTCAATGAAAGGAAGCTTCTTTGCTAATATACAAATATGAAATTATTTGCAGTAAAATGAAACAAGACAATTTATGATGAATGATAAAAAGGAAGAGAATGAAAAAGAAAAAGAAGGAGTGTTTAACACTCTATTTATTTTGAGAGGAAAAAAAAGGAATTAGAAATGTTGTAAATTCTATTAAGATCATTGTCCTGTTATTTTTTTGTGTAAGCAGAGATATTATTATTTAGATAAAGATTAGAGCTTCACATTCATAAAAAAAAAAGGTAGTATATAAAGAAAATTAATAAAGAGTGAGAAAGAGGAAAGGTAGGGAAAAAATAGAGAGAAAAATAAGGAAAATAAAAGAGAAGAGTCCGCGAGGCCAGGCCGAGAGACACCGCTATGATCTGAGTTAAAATGAATCAACGACTGTTACCAACCATCTAATCTACCACGGCAGCAATACATTTTTGTCTATGGTTGGCATGGAATAAGTAATCCAAGGTTGCCAAGTCTTTTCAAATCTGGGGATCGCGTCCATTTCAATAGCTATCATCTTGGCATTGGTCATGAAGCAATTCATTTTGGCTTTTACTTCATTTGGAACTAATGTCGGTGTTTTACAAGCTTTTACTAAGGTTTGTTTAGCTGCTGTGAAGAAATACACTAAGGCTCGGTTCACACAGGGGGCGACACGACTTGCCGTGCCGCGACCTGCCGCGACCTCAGCGGCGACTTGCAAATGACTTCTGTATAGAAGTCAATGCAAGTCGCCCCGAGGTCGCCCAAAAGTAGTACAGGAGCCTTTTTTCTAAGTCGGAGCGACTCGAGTCGCTCCTCTTAGAACGGTTCCGTAGTACAGAACGGGGGCGACTTGTCAGGTCGCGGCACGGCAAGTCGTGTCGCCTCGCGTCGCCCCCTGTGTGAACCGAGCCTAACCGTTTAACCTCCCTGGCGGTACGATTATTTCAGATTTTAGGTGCTGAAAGCGGTACAATTATTTTGTATGAAAATTTGGCGTTTTATATTGTAGTCCTGTAATTCTTAAGAATAACTCTCTTAAATCTGTCCAAACCAGAGTCTATCAGACATCCCGGGTATGATAAAGTTTGAAAAATGAAATCATAAATTATAATCTAATAAATAACTATAAATAATTGTACCAAATAATAATATAACAATAATAAAAATTATTCAATAATGTAATCAAATCAAAAACACTGAAATTTGCTCAGTTGCAGAATTGTCGCTGTCATTACTTTTCAGTATTTGATGACGGATCTCCCCACAAATCGCTATCCCTCAATTCTGCGAGTGATTCCAATTTATTATCGCTGTTTTCTAGCTGGTCTAAAACCATTTTTGATGTAAAGGGACAGTTTTGGTTGCTATGGACAATCTCCAGTTTCCAGGCAGAAAGAACAGTTTTTATTATATAAAACTACATGCAGGACACTGGGCAGACCACTAGGGACAAAGGCGGATGTGAAATTATTACATACAGCAATGTAATCTGTAAGATTACATTATACTGTATGTATACTGTGTGTTTCACTTTTTGAATTTGGCGCCGATCTCCACCCCCGTGCGTCGCAACGCTCGCAGGGCACGGAGATCGGCTCCGTGATAGATCGAGAGAGACACGGCTCGCTCGTACAGCGGAGAGACAACGCTGGATCCGAGGGAGAAGGTAAGTAAACCTCCTCCTGGATCCAGCGATGCAGTCCCGAGTCTGGCTCGGGGATACCACTTTTGGTATAAAAATTCCACCCCGAGCCAGACTCGGGAAGACCGTCAGGGGGGTTAAATTGGGAATACGTTATGAAGTCAGGCTACAAGTTGAGTAAAGCCATTGCTGGATCAACAGGAACTGTTATACCTACCAAGCAATTTAGTTGCTATTTTAAATATTTCCTTCCAAAATGTTTGAGCCACTGGACACGACCACCAGATATGAAAATACGTGCCCAAATCTGAACATTCTCGTAAAAAATGTGCCGGATAATTTTGTACATATTTTGCTACTCTGGCGGGAACATGATACCATCTTGTCATCACTTTATAATTCCCTTCAACCGCTAATATGTTAGGGGAAGCTGTTTTAATTGTAGACCAGATTTGGTTCCAATCTGATGTATCCAGCGTGCACTCCAAATCTTCTTCCCATTTCCGGACATAAGGTAGTTTATTTTTACTAGAATAGACTAGTAAAGCCCCATACACACTATCAGATTTTCTGCTGATTTTTGTCTTCAGATTTACCAAAACCATGTAGTAGAAGGGCCTGCCTGATTGCATACAAATTGAAACTCCTAAGGTTTGACCTCATATTATATGGTTTTGGTAAATCTGAAGGAAAAAGTCAGCATAAAATCTGATAGTATGTATGGGGCTTAAAGCGGAGGTCCACCCTAAAGTGGACCTTCCGCTCATCGGAACCCTCCCCCCCTCCGGCGCCACAATTGGCACCTTTCAGGGGGGAGGGGGGTGCAGATACCTGTACAGTACAGGTATCTGCACCCACTTCCGGGATAGCTCTCTGCGGAAAGGGGCGTAGATTACGCCCCTTTCCGCAAGTGCCCGCCCCTTTCCGCAAGTGCCCCGCTGCCTGCTGGGAAACACACGGATCCCAGAGGCAGCGGGGACCGTCCTTATTGCGCAGCACGACTCGCGCATGCGCAGTAGGGAACCGGGAAATGAAGCCGAAAGGCTCCATTTCCTGATTCCCATACCCAAGATGGCGGCGGCAGCACCCTGAGAGACGATCGAGAGATCGGCTTCGGGTGCCGACATCGCGGGCGCGCTGGACAGGTAAGTGTCACTATTTTAAAAGTCAGCAGCTGCAGTATTTGTAGCTGCTGGCTTTTAAAAAAAATTAAAAATAAACGCGGAGTCCCGGCGGACTCCCGCTTTAAGTGAGAATATATTGTAGATATTGTGCCTCTAGAATGTGGACTTTTCATACAAATGTTTTCAAAACTAGACATAGGTGTTAATGAGGATGTTGTGTTTACTAATGGTGTATAAAAAAAATTTAATTTGTAGATATCTAAATAGTTCCGATTGTGGTATACCGTATTTTTCACAAAGAGTTGTGAAAGGGATAAATGACAAGGAATGTATGAATTTATACATATTTAGAACGTTTCGGGATGTCCATTTTTTGAAAGATTTAGGGGATACCCACGTTGTATAGAAGGCGTGGTTTTTCATAAAATGACAATAGCGGATTGTGTAAAGATTGTCGTTGATTACTCTTTTTGAATCTATCCCAAAGGGATATATAATGTTTGGTGGCAGGATTCCTTAAGTCTTTAAAATCTTTTGATGAGATTCATAATAGATTAAATATTGGTATAGGATCACAATCTGTGGCTTCAATTGATACCCATATTGGGGCTTCTTGGTAAGCATGGTATTTAGTAAGGCTCACTATATGAGCAGCCCTATAATAATGTGCAAAATTGGGGCAACCTAGACCTCCGTTAAGCTTTGGGAGATAAAGTGTGTGCATCTGTATTCTTGGTTCTTTGGATGAACCCCATATAAATGACGTGACTTTTCTTTGTAGTATTCTCAAGTGATGAGCAGGGATCGGGATTGGTAGTACTCTAAATAAATAAAGTCGTTTCAGTAGTATCGTGATTCTTCCGAACCATGATAATGGAAGAGGGGACCATGAATTCAATAAGTTTGAAAGTTTTTTTTTAAATTGGGGGGATAGTTGACTTTAAATAGATCCTCTAAGGATGCTGTTAGGTGTATTCCTAAATATGGGATTGATCTGTCCGACCATGTATAGGGGAGACACATTTTTTGCAGAATTTAGTTCTATGTTTGAAAGAGAAACATTTAGCGCTAGGCATTTTTTGTGGTTTATATGTAAGCCAGAAATATTGGTGAATTTATTAAGAGTTGGGATGAGTTTTGGGCCTGATACTTGTGGAGAGGAAAGGAATAGGAGGATGTCGTCTGCAAAAAAGACAAAGCTTATGTTGGTAACCTCCTATTTCGATTCCGGTTATGCTTGGGTTTGATCTGATTGATTGCGCAAGTGGCTCTATTAAAAGGGCGAATAATAAAGGGGAAAGAGGGCATCCTTGTCTTGTGCCTCTTTCTATGTTAAAAAGGTTGGATTTATAACCTGCGTATTTGACGTAGGCTCTTTGTTATAAAGTGCAACTATCCATTTTATAAAGTTTGGGCCAAACCCCCATTTCTGTAGTGTGTAGTTTAGATAGAGCCATAAGATGGAGTCAAAGGTTTTCTTTATGTCAAGTGAGAGAAAGCAGGCTGGGAAATGGTGCTTTTTAGCTATATGCGCTAGAAGCAGGGGCGTAACTATAGGGGGTGCAGCAGTAGCGACCGCAACTGGGCCCTGTGCTGCAGGGGGCCCATGCAGCCCCCTCTACATATGGCCGGCAGCAGCATAGGCAGCTAGGGGTACCAGTGCACCATGCACACGGGTGGCTGGAGGTGGAGGGTGACTAGCAGAGCTCCATGCTCGACTATCGCACTGGCTGCTCTTTAGTTGTGCATTCCCTGCATGACCTGTGTCCTCGGCCGGCTCCTCAGAGTACCCCTCTCCTGCTCCATGCATTGCCACTCAGTCCGATGTCTGTTCTCCCCAGCCAGAGTCCCGCCCCCCCCCCCCCCCCCCCCCCGAGTCCGGCCCACACTGCACTGCATACTTCTCCCGGGTAAACAAACTTTAAGCACACAGATGCAGTGCAGCCCTATGAGAGCCCCCCGGAGGACACTGCAGGCTTGTCTGCCAGCCCCCCTCCTCCCCCGTCATACACAGATGATGAAAGGTCTTTCTAGGAGATGTGCTGATCACCCGTCCAGCACACTGGATGGAGCCCAGGCCAACATGGATGAGTGCACCGCCTACAGCTTGGTCATGGTGAGAGGACCCCACCCCCCACACACCATTACATACCCCCTCCATCTCCTCCTGGGGACAGGGACCCCTTCTCACGTGGGGACAGGGACCCCCACCTCCCCTGGGGACAGTGACCCCTTCTCACCTGGGGGCAGTAACTTCATCTGCCCTGGAGAAAAGGACCTCATCTCTTCTGGGGACCCCATCCTGCCTAGGGACAGTCCCCCAATGGGGCACCTAAAAATGTAAAAAAATAAAATAAAATAAAAACTACTGATACCAGTGGTGAAACTACAGGGCTCACAAAGGTCATACCTGTGACCACGCCCTGGAGTTCCACCACCGGACTCGGAGGGAAGGGCCCTGGCTGGGGTACAGGGGGGCCCATCATGGTTTCTTGCATCGGGGCCCTGAAGGTTCTAGTTACGCCACTGGCTAGAAGGATCGCTCTACGTACATTATCTCCTGCCTGTCGAGAGGGTATGAAGCCCACTTGGTCTCGATGTACAAGGGTACCAATGATCATATTTAAACATGAAGCTAAGATTTTTGCTAAAATCTTAATGTCTATATTAAGCATGGAAATAGGACGGTAGTTTGAACTTAAGGCATCATCCGATTGTGGTTTAGGAATCATGCATATGGTTGCTAATAGTGATTCTTGTCTAAAGGATTTATCTTTTAATAAGTCATTGAATGCTTCAGCTAGCAAGGGGAAGATAATATCCGATAGAGTACGATAATAGAGAGCTGAGAAACCATCCGGTCCAGGCCTTTTGTTTAATTTTAGTGTTTTAATAGCTGCTGCTACTTCATCTCCAGAGATGGGTTTTTCTAGTGATGATATTTGGGAATCGGTCATTTGGGGCAGATTTATATTTGAGAAGAAGGAATCAGCAGTATCAGTATTAAATGTGTTTGATTCTGTATATAATGTTTTCAAATGAGTATTGAATTTTTGTACAATTTTAAGGGGATTACTAGTGTATACATTGTCTGCTGTTTTAAGTCTAATAGGTTTAAAGGATTTATTAATAGTGTTTAGTGCCCTTGCTTAGTAAGGACTTGGTTTGTTAGAATTCTTATAAAATGCGTGTTTGGTTCTACGTAGAGATTTATCAGCTGATTCTGTTATGCCGCGTACACACGGGCGGATTGTATGGCCTACTTAGTTCGTCATACAATCCGACGGACAGTCCGTCGTACTTTCGAATGAACGGACTTGACCACACACGGATGCACAAACAGTCCGTCGAAAGCTTGCGCGATGACGTGTACAGCACGTACGACGGGACTAGAAATAGGAAGTCCAACACACAGAAAAGCACCCTTCCGCCGTGTAAATCCTTTCTGAGCATGCGCCATACTTAGTCCGTCGAACTAGCCTACTGACGAGCGGATTGTCCGCTGAAACCAAAGTACGACGGACAGAATTTCGAAAAATCCGAAATTCTTAGTACGCCAGACTGCACGCTGAAAAAGTCAGCTGAAGCCCACACACGAGCGGACTGTCCGCTGAAATGTGTTTCGACGGACTAAGTACGCCATACAGTCCGCCCGTGTGTACGCGGCATTAGAAAGAGGTCATATTCTAAGCGTGCTTTTTCTAAGCGAGTGTTTGCCTAAGCCCTTGTACACACGGTCGGAGATTCTGCCAACCAAATCCGTCGGATTTAGTCCGACGGATTTTGTCCGAAACTGTTGCATACACACGGTCGGACTAAGTTGTCGAAAAATCCGATCTTTCAGAACGTGATGACGTAATTTCGTTACGATGGGACTACATTCAGGCTAGTAGCCAATAGCTTTGATGTAGGAATTTGATCTGAGCATGCGTGGCACTTGGTCCGATCAAAATTCGCTACACATGATCGGAGTATGTCCGATCGAACCAGTTGGTCGGGAAATATTTCCAACATGTTGGAAAATTGGGTCCGACCGATATTCGGACGGAATCAGTCTGATGCATACCACACACAGTCGGATTATCCGACAACACGGTCTGATAGGACACATTCCAATGGATTCTCCTACCGTGTGTACAAGGGCTTAGAGTTAGGATTATTTTGAAAATCAAGGAAGGATGTATTAAAGTCTGTCTCTAGTTGTCATGTGTGCTTTATGCGTTCACGCTTAAAGTGGAAGTAAACCCATCGATTTAAACAGTTTAAAAAAAAGACATGCCGGGAATGCTAACTGCACATTGGCTGTGCTCTCAGCCAAACTATCAAACCATCCAATGGCTGGTGTCACAACGAATCACATGTGTAGCACCATAGCAGCTGAAGATTAAACAGAGGCAAAGATGGCAGCTTCCTTGGCTGAAAACGATAGGGGAGTTCACTTCCACTTTAAGTTCTCCTGTTTGACGTTGTATTACTCCTCTTAAAACTGGTTTGTGTGGCCTCCCATAGTGTTAGTGAGGAAATGTCATTATTGGTGTTGTGTATTCGATAATCTTTTAGGGCTTGCTGGATTTTAAGGCAGTGTGAGGGGTGTTTAAGAAGTATATCTGGAAGATACCAAGTTGGGTCATGCCCTTTGGGTACAACAGAAGCCACCGAGGTAAAGACAGCATTATGGTCAGACCAAGGTATGGGGATAATGTTGGAAGTGATTATTTCAGGTACCATCGCTTTAGTTATAAATATGTGATCTATGTGACTAAACATTTGGTGAGGGTTAGAAAAATACTAATTTATTTTTGTTGGGTTAGATTCTCTCCAAGAGTCACTAAGATTGTGTCTAGAAAGGAGCTGGGCTAAAGAGTTTTTATCGTGAGAATGTAGAGAGGTGTATGGGGTTCTGTCCAGAAATGGAAAAACAACCTGGTTAGAGTCCCCGCACACAAAAATTTACCCCATTTTATGGGTATTTATAATTTGGAATAGACGTGATAAAAAGGAAATGGGTTGATAATTTGGCGCATTGTAAGAGACCACAGTTACAGCTGTGTCAATAATATACCCCGTTAGGATTATGTAACGACCCTCTGCATCTTTGATTTCCTTTTCCTTGATTGCTTAGTAAATGGAATAGTATGGTGGAATGCGATAAGCGTGCCTGCGGTTTTTAGTGAGCGCTGATGCTGTGTATACCTGTGGATATGAGGTATTGAAAGATTTAGGAGTTGAGGTCGGGGTAAAATGAGTTTCTTGTAGACACACAAGATAGAATAACTTGAATGGAGAGTAAAAGAAAATAAAAGTTAAAAAGCATTTAAATATAATGTATATGTAAAAATATTCTAGAAGTACCCGTGTCGGGGTTAGAAACCCCCCCAACAGGGGACAGAAGACCTTCATCCGTTCCCCATAATCTATCATGGGGAACCGAGGAAAGCCGGTGAGGCACATGTAAAATCTGTGGATGGGGAATCCGCCTTAAAAAAGAAAAAAAAAAGAAGATTAATTTCAATAAAATAATAGGTGACTGGGTAAATGAGTCTGCATTGGATTGATTTGTTGAGGACTAAAATAAATATATAGGACATATATCCTTAGGGAATAAAAAGGGAGGGAGAACGAACAGAGGAATATAAGGGTTTGGTGATCTCACTAATAAGATCATTTGAATTAGAGAAAAAAAAAAAAAGGAATATATTAATGATAAGTAAAGAAAACCCAGCCAGCCCATATTGGGGTGATAGCAGAGAAATAAACTGTGTTGTGGAATAAACATTGTCCAAAAATCTATTTAAGTTTAAAGTGGGGTGCCCCTAAAAAAATAAAAATAAAAGTCAGCAGCTACAAATACTGCAGCTGCTGACTTTTAATAAATCGGACACTTACCTGTCCCAGGGTCCAGCGATGCGGGGGAACGAAGCCCCCCCTCGTTCCCCGCTCCACTCGCGGTGCCGTCATTCCTACTGTGGGCACCCGGCTGTGGCTTCACAGCCAGGCACCCATTGCGCAATGCGCGAGCGGTGCAGGGCGCCGTGATACGCCGCACAGGCATCTGGGACACGTGACAGGTCCCAGATGACTATGTGGCGCGAGGGGAAGTGATGTCACCAGCCCGGGCAAGGAAGAAGGCAGACTACGAGGGACCCCCTAGCAACAGGTATTTAGAGGCGAGTAAAACATTTTTTTTTTTTTCCAATTTTTTTTTTTAAACACTTTTTTTTGGTGGCAACAACTTTAAGCAACTTTAAGTTTAAAAAGGAATGCAATAAAGTAACGTTTTTAGGAAAGTATTCCAGCAAGTATTCCAGCAAGAGTGGCTAATTAACAATTGCAGCTAACACTGCTACAATGAACTTTGTTTAAAAAAAAACAAAAAACACTGCTACAATGTAAAAAAAGTGATCAGCACAACTGCTGTTTAAAACTATTTTGGTTGAAAAGAAAAATATAAGGTCTGGGATGACCTCCCACTCACCTCCATCCCTAAAATACACAGGAAAAAAACAGAATAGCCCCAGGATTTACTTAATTTATAGAACATTATATTACTTCCAATTACTATAATCTATGTTTGGGGTTTTCTTTTTGTTTCCATTTTGCTTGTGAGATTGGTGCATCTCTATAGATACACATTATACATACATATATTTTTTAGATCTATCTATGGGTACATCCGAGACCGCTCACCAAATGCCTCATGCAGTCCGTGCTGTTCACTCCGATTTGTTCCTTGCTGCGGCCCTGGTACGCTGCGTCCCCTCAGCCCCTGAGCTGGATATGCTTATTGCCGACATCCTGACACCAGCGGTCGGTGACCCGGCCCAATGGTTTGGGTAAGTATGAGGTCTGTTTTGTCTTGACCTCTCTTGCCCACCACTTTTTGCCCCCATTTTTTCATTTATTAATATACACCCACTCTTTCTCCATTACTTTTCAGATATTTAAACTGTGCATCTGCCCCTGAAGAGCGAACACAGATTCACGAAACACGTAGGGCAACATCGATGCTCTTTATATGCTCATATTGCTGGGTATTTTTGTTGGGTATATCATTGTTTATGTATTGTTTTTACTCATGTATGTCCAATCTTTCCACTCTGTGTGATGTATACATATCCACTGGTTTAGCAATTTACAACGGATATTGTTATTGTTTAAGGCCGGGTTCACACCGCTGCGATGCGGGAACGCCGCGAATCCGCGGCGCTTTCCCGCATCGCATTACTCCCGCCGGCAGTTCACACTGCCCTATGCGGACGGCTGGGAGTGTCAATGAAATGTTAATGACACCCCCAGATCCGTCCGCATATCGCAGTGCGATCTGCAAACTCGGACAGGAATCGGATCGCATGGTGTGAACCCCCATGCAATCCGATTCTGTTGCAGACCAAAAAAAGGGTCCCGTGCGAGTTTGCTGCGGGAGCGATGCGAATTCAGCCATACTATCTGTATGGCTGTACTCGCATCGCTACGGAGATCGGATGTGATTTGCGGTGTGAATCACATCCGGATCTCCCCCCGCAGCAGTGTGAACCCAGCCTAATGGATAAATATCAACTGTAATAAATTGACATTTGTTTTTACCCTTGCTGTTGACTTGGCCACTATGCTGGGTAATGCACAATTATTGCTGTTCCCACTTGGTTATACAGCATCTTGTTATTAATAAATAGATTTTATTACAATTTTCTGTGAACGTGTGCCAAATCTCTCCCACCTCGTTCAAAGTCCTGGGGCTATTCTGTTTTTTTCCAAAACTATTTTGGTTATACAGGATTGTGAAAGGATAAAAAAATTAAAAAATTATAATAAAAAGTAATAAGTAGAAAGTAATGGTATCAGCTTATTAGTATCTTTACTTCTTTACTAGGAAGTGGTTAGGGTTGAAAAAATATATAAAGCAAGATTATAAGATTGTCCTTTAACCACTTGAGATCCGCGCTATAGCCAAATGACGGCTACAGCACGGATCTCCTTTTCCGGGACGACGCCAATAGACGTAGTCCCGTGTACGAGCGGCCTGCGCGCCCCCTGAGGGGCGCGCGCGGCGCGCTCTGTGATCGGCAAGTCCATGAGACTCGCCTGATCACCGTTCCGTGCAAGGGGTCGATCCCGACCCCTTATCACGTGATCAGCTGTCAGCCAATGACACCTGATCATGTGATATAACGGAGCCGGTAATCGGCTATTATTCCTCCTCGTGCTGACAGCGCGAGGAGAAAAAAAAAAAGCCGATCACCGGCGGCCGTGATCGGGACATCAGTCCAGATCACGGCCAGCCCTGCTAGCGCCCACCTGCCCCCTGCCAGTGCCCACCTGCCCCCTGCAGTGCCACACTTATTAAAAGTAAGTGCCCCCCGTCAGTGCTACCCAGCAGTGCCCATAGTGCCACCCAGCAGTGCCCACAGTGCCACCCAGCAGTGCCCACAGTGCCCACAATCTGCCTCAAAGGTGCTGCACCCCAGTGCCACATATCCGTGCCCATCAGTGTCATCTACCAGTGCCCAGCAGTGCCACCCATCAGTGCCCAGCAGTGCCACCTATCAGAGCCACCTATCAGTGCCCATCAGTCCCATCTATCAGTGGTACCTATCCGTGCCACCCATCCGTGCCACCCATCCGTGCCACCCATCCGTGCCATCTTATCTGTGCCCATCTTTGCCTATCAGTGCCCACCAATGCAGCCTATCAGTGCCCACCAATGCAGCCCATCAGTGCCCACCAGTGCAGCCCATCAGTGCCCACCAGTGCAGCCCATCAGTGCCGCCTCATCAGCGCACTTCAATGAAGGAGAAAAATGACCCGTTTGCAAAATTTTATAACAAACTATTAAAACATGATTTTTTATTTTTTTTTGCATCTTTTTTTGTTTGTTTAGCAAAAAATAAAACTCCGAGCTGTAACTAAATACCACCAAAAGAAAGCTCTATTTGTGGGAAAAAAATGATAAAAATTTCATTTGGGTACAGTGTTGTATGACCGCGCAATTGTCATTCAAAGTGCATCAGCGCTGAAAGCTGAAAATTGGTCTGGGACTGAGGGGGGTTTAAGTGCCCAGTAAGCAAGTGGTTAAAGAGGAAGTAAAGGGAAAAAAGAAAAACACACCCTGCAAGGCAAAGGCATAATGAGCTAGGATCCATAGCATACTAGCTCATTATGAATAACTTACCTGAGAACGAAGCCCCGGAAGCGGTCCTCCGTCTTCCCCTTCGCCGCTGCCATGGATCCCGGAGCGACTTCCGGGTCTCGCAGGCTCCGGTGCTGTGATTTGCCGGAGCCGTGATGACATCACATGCGCACGGGAGCCGATACTCACGGCATTTCGCCGCGATCTGCGGCCTGCCCTGTGCGCCTTCGTGCCACTGTCTATGGTAAATATCTCCTAAACCGTATAGGTTTAGTAGATATTTCTTGGACCTACAGGTAAGCCTTAATCTAGGCTTACCTGTAGGTCAAAGTGGTTTGTAAGGGTTTACAACCACTTTAAATAAAGACATATACTGAAGAGTTAGGATGATATAATTTTGAAAATGTAGCTTATCCTGCGTTTTAACTGTTTACTGATAAACTAAAAGAGACGGTTTGTTACAAGTTCAGTGGATAAATTCAGTAATTCAAATTCATTATTATTTCCCACTAGGTGTACCCTCAATCAGGAACAGGTAGATAGTGGTCCTAAGGAGAATTCATCAATCCATGGCATCTTCTTGTCCTTGTTGTGAGGGTGCGAATCATCCTCTTTTATGTGTATGGAGGTTACCAATTCTTGACTCAGATTGTGGCGTATTTCGGGGGGGGGGAAGAGGCAGAAGCCGATCTCCTTCTTGAAGTGGAGGTTGCAGGCGTCCCATCGATTAGGTTGAGGTCCTGGAGTGCTTGCTGTAATTCTTCAGGGGTTCTACAGGAGAATCTGGACCCTTGGTGGGTAAAACATAGGGAGAATGGGAAGCCCCATTGATATTTGATGGAATGACGTTGAAGTTCCAACGATTGGGGTTTCATTGCCCTTCTCTTAGCCCTTGTACACACGGGTCGGAGATTCCGACAACCAAATCCGTCGGATTTTGTCTGAAACTGTTGTATACACACGGTCGGACGAAGTTGTCGGAAAATCCGTTCGTTCAGAACGTGATGACGTTATTTCGTTACGATGGGACTACGTTCAGGCTAGTAGCCAATAGCTATGATGTAGGAATTTGATCTGAGCATGCGTGGCACTTTGTCCGATCGGAATTCTCTACACATGATCGGAGTATGTTCGGTCGGAGCATTTTGTCGGAAAATATTTCCGGCAAGTTGGAAAATTTGATCCAACGGATATTCTGACGGAAACTGTCCGATGCAGACCACACACAGTTGGAATATCCGACAAAACGCTCCGATCGGACACATTCCATCTGAATCTCCGATCGTGTGTACAAGGGCTAAGATATTGTTAATTGGGAGAGGTCTGCAAATAGCTGAAAATTGTGACCCTGAAAAGTTAAGTTATTCTTTTCTCTTGCTGCATATAAAAGTTGTTCTTTGGTTCGGTAAAAGAGAAACTTTGCAATAATATCTCTAGGGGGGGCCATCAACTTTTTTGGGCGTAAGAGCTCTGTGTATTCTGTCTATTTCCAATCTTTCCACAGGTATACCTGGTTAAAGCTCCTGACACAGAGCTGTTTTAGTTGATTGAAGGTCTGTGATTGATTCAGGTAATCCTCTGAAACGCAGATTAGACCTTCTGGCTCGATTTTCTAAATCTTCTAGTCTGTTCTGCAATGTAATGTTTTCCTCTTTGAGGATTTCCAATTCAGAGAAAACATCTTGTGTAGAATTTTCAATTTCTTCAACTTTTAATTCCAGTATTTCTGTTCGTCACCCCAGCTCTCTAATTTCTTTAGGCCTCATACACACGGACATTTTTAAAGGAGCTTTTTTGAGCTTTTTTTGCTGCTTAAGTAGGCAACTCCATGTTATTCAATGGGCTCATACACACCATGGCGTTTTTGAGCTGTAACAGGCATGGTCGTTTTTAAGCTCCAAAAAAAAAAAAACCAAGGACCAGCGCCTTCAGAGGCTCCAGCGTTAGAGCAGTTTTAATGCTGATGCCGAAAAAAGCTCAAAAATGCTCAAAAACGCACATTAACGCTATACCAACGTTTTTTAAGCTGTATAAATGTTTATGTGGGTAATTTGAGAGTGGAAAATAGCAGAGGGATGCTTTTTTTTTTAAAAAAAAAAACGCGCCTTAGTGTTAACGCTTAAAAACTTCATTAACCACTTCCCGACCAGCGCACGACGATGTACGTCGACAGAATGGCACGGGCAGGCATATTGGCATACAGGTACGTCCAATATTCAATGCCACCCTGCCATCGGGAGCACGCCGCCGGTGGCGCGCTCCTGCACTGGTCGGGACCCCTGTGAGTCCGGACGCGGGACCCGATCGCCGCGGGCATCCCCGCGATCGTCTCACGGGATGGCTGAATGGAGAAAATGCCGTGTAAACAGCATTTCTCCATTCTGCCTAGCAACTAGTGACGCTGATCTCTGCTCCATGTGATTGGAGCAGAGATCAGTGTTCACTAAATGAAAGTCCAGCCCCCCCCACAGTTAGTAACACACCCCTGGGAACACTTAACCCCTACACTGCCACCCACTGATTAACCCCTTCACTGCCAGTGTCATTTACACAGGAATCAGTGCATTTATATAGCAGTGATTGCTGTATAAATGACAATGGTCCCAAAAATGTGTCAAAAATGTCCGATGTGTCCGCCATAATGTCGCAGTAACAATAAAAATCGCTGATCGCCGCCATTACTAGTAAAAAAAAAAATAATAAAAAATTATTAATAAAAATGCTATAAAACTATCCCTATTTTGTAAACGCTATAACTTTTACGCAAAACAATCAATAATCGCTTATTGCGATTTTTTTTTACCAAAAATATGTAGAAGAATACGTATAGGCCTAAACTGAGGGAAAAAAACGTTATATATTTTTGGGGGATATTTATTATAACAAATAGTAAAAAATGTAGGGGTTTTTTTTCAAAATTGTCGCTCTATTTTTGTTTATAGCGCAAAAAATAAAAACCGCAGGGGTGATCAAATACCACCAAAAGAAAGCTCTATTTGTGGGAAAAAAGGACGTCAATTTTGTTTGGGAGCCACGTCGCACGACCTGCGCAATTGTCAGTTAAAGCGACGCAGTACCGAACCGCAAAAAAAGTGGTCTGGTCTTTGACCAGCAAAATGGTCCGGTCTGCAAGTGGTTAAGCAATACCTTTTTCCAGTTCCGGGGGTTCAGGAGCTGTAGTGGGGGGATCAGGGCCTATAGTGGAGGGACAGGGGCTGTAGTGGGGGGGAGGGGTCAGTAAGGGAAGTTTATAGTACTGTACAGTTTACATTTAGGCAGCAACTCTGGGCTGGCTGGCAGGTAACTCCAGGCTGGCGGGCATGGCTGGCAACTCTGGGCCTGGCGACAAGTCCAGGCGGTAGCTCCGCCTCTTCCAGGCCATACTGCGGCTCCGTGGCGAGGCATGTCTCTACTTGCGAGTGTATGTAAAGTGAGTGTACTTAAAGCCGGGTATGCCTGTAAAATGTTACTGTGTGACATTTCAATAAAGTTTGTTAAAAGAAAAAAAAAATAGTAAACAGTGCGCTGGTATTGGTGCATCAACCCTGCACAGAGGTTGGTGTGAATGGACCCTAAGACATTTTAATTTGACCATTGCTTATGTAACATTGTAGCATCTTCCATGTGTGCCATTGTTTATTTACAGTGGTGTGAAAAAGTGTTTGCCCCCTTCCTCATTTCCTGTTCCTTTGCATGTTTGTCACACTTAAGTGTTTCGGAACATCAAACCAATTTAAACAATAGTCAAGGACAACACAAGTAAACACAAAATGCAATTTGTAAATGAAGGTGTTTATTATTAAAGGTGAAAAAAAATCCAAACCATCATGGCCCTGTGTGAAAAAGTGATTGCCCCCCTTGTTAAAACATACTATAACTGTGGTTGTCCACACCTGAGTTCAATTTCTCTAGCCACACCCAGGCCTGATTATTGCCACACCTGTTCACAATCAAGGCATCACTTAAATAGGAGCTGCTTGACACAGTAAGGTCCATCAGAAGATCCTTAAAAGCTACACATCATGCCGAGACCCAAAGAAATTCAGGAACAATTGAGAAAGAAAGTAATTGAGATCTATCAGTCTGGAAAGGGTTATAAAGCCATTTCCAAAGCTTTGGGAATCCAGCGAACCACAGTGAGAGCCATTATCCACAAATGGCGAAGACATGGAACAGTGGTGAACCTTCCCAGGAGTGGCCGGCCGCCCAAAATTACCCCAAGAGCGCAGCGACGACTCATCCAAGAGGTCACAAAAGACCCCACAACAATGTCCATGGAACTGCAGGCCTCACTTGCCTCAGTTAAGGTCAGCGTCCATGCCTCCACCATCAGGAAAAGACTGGGCAAAAATGGCCTGCATGGCAGAGTTCCAAGGAGAAAACCACTGCTGAGCAAAAAGAACATCAAAGCTCGTCTCAATTTCTCCACAACACATCTTGATGATCCCCAAGACTTTTGGGACAACATTCTGTGGACCGATGAGACAAAAGTGGAACTCTTTGGAAGGTGTGTGTCCAAGTATATCTGGCGTAGAAGGAACACTGCATTTCATAAAAAGAACATTATACCAACAGTAAAATATGGTGGTGGTAGTGTGATGGTCTGGGGCTGTTTTGCTGCTTCAGGACCTGGAAGACTTGCCGTGATAAAAGGAACTATGAATTCTGCTGTCTACCAAGAGATCCTGAAGGAGAATGTCCGACCATCTGTTCGTGTACTCAAGCTGAAACGAACTTGGGTTCTGCAGCAGGACAATGATCCTAAACACACCAGCAAGTCCACCACCGAATGGCTGAAGAAAAACAAAATGAAGACTTTGGAGTGGCCTAGCCAAAGTCCTGACCTGAATCCTATTGAGATGTTGTGGTATGACCTTAAAAAGGCCGTTCATGCTCGAAAACCCTCTAATGTAACTGAATTAGGACAATTCTGCAAAGATGAGTGGGCCAAAATTCCTCCAGGAAGCTGTAAAAGCCTCATTGCACGTTATCGCAAACGCTTGGTTGCAGTTGTTGCTGCTAAGGGTGGCCCAACCAGTTATTAGGTTTAGGGGGGCAATCACTTTTTCACACAGGGCCATGATGGTTTGGATTTTTTTTCACCTTTAATAATAAACACCTTCATTTACAAATTGCATTTTGTGTTTACTTGTGTTGTCCTTGACTATTGTTTAAATTGGTTTGATGTTCCGAAACACTTAAGTGTGACAAACATGCAAAGGAACAGGAAATGAGGAAGGGGGGCAAACACTTTTTCACACCACTGTATGTAACATTGTAGAGACTTCTATGTGTATGATGGTTTGTGTGTATATTGTTGTAGGACCTTCCATGCCTTCCAGGTCTGCCATGGTTTGTTTATGTAACATGGTAGAATCTTTGATGTGGAGTGTTTATGTAACATTGTAGAATATTTCATGTGAATCATGGTTTGATTATGTAACATTGTAGAAACGTCCATGTCTTCCATGTGTATCATGGTTTGTTTATATACCCTGTTTCCCCGAAAATAAGACCTAGCGTGATTGTCGATGATGGCTGCAATATAAGCCCTACCCCCCAAATAAGCCCTACCCTGTTTCCCCAAAAGACCTATAAGGACTTTAACTAGGGCTTAATTGGGGGATAGGGCTTATATTGCAGCCATCACTGACAATCACGCTAGGTCTTATTTTCGGGGAAACAGGGTAGCAATGTACAATCTTCCATGTGTATCATGGTTTGTTTATATAACATAGAATCTTCCATGCCTTCCATATATATCAGGGTTTGTTTATATAACATAATAGGATCTTCCATGTCTTCCATGTGTATCATGGTTTGTTTATATACAATCTTCCATGTGTGGCATGATTTGTAAATATAACATAGAATAACGTCCTTACAGGATGTCTCCAATTTACAAGCCAACCTCAATGCACTGTGTCACGTACCTTAAGGCAGAGCCCGGAGTGCAGGGAGCGGCCTCTCATAAACCTCTGACTCGGGAACCCCTGGTAGAGATGACAGGGGCTCGGGAGCACAAAGGAGCACAAGCACCTGACTGGATGGCTGATGTAGAAGGCAGGAAACCGTAGGTGGTAGGGAGGTGTCCTGTAGTCCAGCAGAAGGATGCAGATGGCAGCAGGATGCAGCAGGCAGCAACAGCCGGATACAACGGAGAGCATGGAGGTGTCTTGTAGGCCAGTGGCAGAGTGCAGACAGCAGGCAGGATACAGCGGGCAACAAGGAGGTGTCTTGTAACCCAGTAGCAGAAGGCGGACAGCAAGCAGAGGAGTCAGGAACAGGCCAAGTCAAATACGGATCAAGTAATTTCAGATACAGGGTAGCAGGGTGCAGGAAACGCTGTTGATCGGGTAGCAAGACAGCAATACATGGATCCCCTTTGAATAGAGCACAAAGCGGTTTTCTTGTGCACAGGTATTCTTCTGGTTCTCAGACAATTTTGATGTTTGCTAGAAAGGCTTTCCTGACACATTGTCTAATTGAGAAATGTAAAGTTCTGCACTTGGGTGCTAAGAATATGCGTCATACATACATACTAGGGGGAGTACTACTGGGGGAATCCGTGGTGGAGAAGGATCTGGGGGTTTTGGTAGATCATAAGCTCAATAATAACATGCAATGCCAAGCTGCGGTTTCAAAAGCGAGCAAAGTCCTTTCCTGTATTAAGAGAGGTATGGACTCCAGAGAGAGAGATATCATTTTGCCCCCCTTGTACAAATCATTAGTAAGGCCTCACCTAGAATATGCAGTTCAGTTTTGGGCACCAGTTCTCAAAAAGGATATCAGGGAACTGGAGAAAGTGCAGAGAAAGGCAACCAGACTGATAAGAGGCATGGAGGAGCTCAGCTATGAGGAAAGATTAGAGGAAATTAATTTATTCCCTCTTGAGAAGAGGAGAATAAGGGGGGGTATGTTCAACATGTTCAAATATATAAGGGATCCATATAGTGAACTTGGTGTTGAGTTATTCACTTTAAGGTCATCACAGAGGACTCTTTACGTCTAGAGGAAAAGAGATTTCATCTGCAAATACGGAAAGGTTTCTTTACAGTAAAAGCTGTGAAAATGTGGAGTAGGCTCCCTCCAGAAGTGGTTCTGGCCTGCTCAGTAGATTGCTTTAACCTCCCTGGCGGTACGATTATTTCCGATTTTTGGTGCTGAAAGCGGTACAATTATTTTGCATGGAAATTTGGCGTTTTATATTGTAGGCCTGCAATTCTTAGGAATAACTCACATAAATCTGTCCAAAACAGAGTCTAGAGTAGACATCCCGGGTATGATAAAGTTTGAAAAATGTATCATAAATTATAATATAATAAATAACTATAAATAATTATAAAAAATAATAATATAATAATAATAAAAATTATTCAATAATGTAATCAAATCAAAAACACTGAAATTTGCTCAGTTGCAGATTTGTCATTAGATTTAGTGTTTAATTACAAATTTCCCAACAAATCATTATCGCTCAATTCTGCGAGTGATTCTAATTTCTTATCACTGTTTTCTAGCTGATCTAAAACCACTTTTGACATAAAGGGACACTTTTTGGTTGCTATGGACAATCTCCAAATTCCAGACAGAAAAAACAGTATTTATAATATAAAAGTGCACGCAGGGCACTGGACAAAGGGTATGTGCAATTTTTTTTTTTTTTATACAGTACTGTAATCTGTAAGATTACAGTGTACTGTATGTGTACTGTGTTTTTACTTTTTTTTTTTTTATTTGGCGGCGTTCTCCGTCCCTGTGCGTGGCAACGCTCACAGGAAATGGAGCCCGGCGGAACTCGGCACTGTGTGAATTGAGCGAGGAGAAACAGCGGGGAGACATCGCAGGATCCAGGGGACAAGGTAAGTAACTTTCCCTGTATCCTGTGATGCAGCCCCAAGTCTGGCTCGGGTTTACCGCTAATGGTACTGGAATTCCACCCCGCGCCAGACTCGGGAATACCACCAGGGAGGTTAAGAAAGGCCTGGATACTTTCCTAAATGTACACAATATAACTGGGTACTAACATTTATAGGTAAAGTTGATCCGGGGGAAAATGCGATTGCCTCTCGAGGGATCAGGAAGGATTTTTTTTCCCCTGCTGTAGCAAATTGGAGCATGCTCTGCTGGGGTTTTTTCGCCTTCCTCTGGATCAATTGCGGGTATAGAATTGGGTATATTGGATTGTACGATATTTATTTATTTATTTATTTAATTTTATGGTTGAACTGGATGGACTTGTGTCTTTTTTCAACCTGTTTTTACATAGTTGAAGTTTTTTCTTCAACTATGTATTGTAGAATCTTCCATGCATTCCATGTGTATAATGATTCAAATTCAGAATACTTTATTATTCCTAAAGGAAAATTATTAAATACAGTTACATTCAACAAAGACAACAATCACAACAACAGCAGCAGCAAACAGCAAACAAATAAGATCACAAATAGGAATGGAACCAGACACAATAACACAATAAGATTACCAATAATAGCAATTAGTACCAGATAAAACTAAATTAAGACTATACTCTAATAAACCATCTATACTATTAAAATACAACATGGATGACATCTTGTTATTTCTGTCATCTCCACAAGTCTCAGGTCCTAACCTCCTGCCCACTCTTAAAGCGGAGGTCCACCCTAAAGTGGACCTTCCGCTCATCGGAACCCTCCCCCCCCTTCGGCGCCACAATTGGCACCTTTCAGGGGGGAGGGGGGTGCAGGTACCTGTACAGTACAGGTATCTGCACCCACTTCCGGGATAACTCTCTGCGAAAAGGGGCATAGATTACGCCCCTTTCCGCAAGTGCCCGCCCCTTTCCGAAAGTCCCTCGCTGCCTGCTGGGAAACACACAGATCCCAGAGGCAGCGGGTCGATCCTTATTGCGCAGCGCGACTCGCGCATGTGCAGTAGGGAACCGGGAAATGAAGACGAAAGGCTCCATTTCCTGATTCCCATAACCAAGATGGCGGCGGCAGCACCCGAGAGACGATCGAGAGATCGGCTTCGGGTGCTGACATCGCGGGCACGCTGTGCAGGTAAGTGTCACTATTTTAAAAGTCAGCAGCTGCAGTATTTGTAGCTGCTGGCTTTAAAAAAAAAAAAAAAACGCGGAGTCCCGGCGGACTCCCGCTTTAACAAATTTGCGATGTTGTCTGGTCTCTCAATTAATCCTAAAAAATTTATAGCCCTTGATGTATCTCTCTCCAGATTGGAACTGGACTCAGTAAAAAAATGCGCCTCCATTTACTTGGGCTGAGAAATCAATTCCTTATCTCAGAATTCATTTAACAGCCTCTTTTTTCAGACCTTTTCGCAGCAAATTACCCCCCAATCCTAAAGCAGATTACTACCCTCCTAAAGCAATGGTCACATTTTCCATTATCATGAGTTGGCAAAGAACAATGCAATAAGAATGACAATCCTGCCAAAACTACTATACTTATGCCGTGTACAAACGATCGGAATTCCGGCCAGAAAAAGACAGATGAGAGCTTTTCATCGGAAAATGCAACCGTGTGTACGCTCCATCGGAATTTAGCTGTCTGAATTTCCGCCAGCCAAAAATTGATAGCATGTTCTCAATTTTCCCGACGTAAAAACTTTCTATTGGAAATTCCGTGTGTAATGCAATTCCGACACGCCAAAAATCACGCATTCTCAGATTCAACTACGAGACGGAAGCTATTGGCTACTGGCTATTGAACTTCTGTTTTCTAGTCTTGTCGTACGTGTTGTACGTTACCGCTTTCTAAACAGTCGGAATTTGGTGTGACCTTGTGTAGGCAAAACAGCTTGAGCGGAATTCCGTCAGAATTCCCTCGGGAAAACCATCAGAGCTTTTTCCGACGAGAATTCCGATCGTGTGTACGCGGCATTAGAGTTTTGCCAATCCCAGTCCCTTCTTACTATTTAAAGTGGTTGTAAACCCTTACAAACCAGATATTTGCCCGAAAACAGGCACCGCTGTCTACGGCGCATGCGCCGTAGACAGCGGCACGCAGGCGCACTGAGCGCGGCATTCTCAGCGACGGAGCTGCCGCGCGTGTCGACTCCCGTGCGCATGCGCGGGAGTGACGTAATCGCGGCTTCACCGAATGACAGCGGCGGGGGCTGCGAGACCCCCACCAACAAGATGGATGTGGCGGACTACAGGGGACAGCGCTGACTTTGCTGGCTCCTGTGTCGGGTAAGTGACACATAATGGACTACTATGCGACGCGATGCGATGCATAGTAGTCCATTATGCTTTGCCTTTGCAGGGAATGAAAGAGGAAGTAAACTCATCAGGGTTTACTTCCTCTTTAATAAACATTACCTATGCATTTAATTATACCCCAATATCTCCAAAGATTCTGGTTCAATAAAATAGAACCAATTCTACTGCTATATAACTTTCTCCAAACCCTTGAATAGACAATAGCTATATATTAACTGGAAGATATTGTATTGATTCTCCTACTGTAAACAAACTGTATATCAATGAGTTTTACCATTCTATTACATTATTATATTATTTCCTGTATCTAATATGTACTAGATATTCTTGTATTAATTGTTCAATCAATAAAACTTTTTGACAAAGAAAATTCAACATTGAAAAAAATAACACAGATAACAGAAAATCAAACTACTACAATGCAAATAGTTCACCACTTTCTTTCGCATGGCCCAGACTCATAATTAACCTACATATCCACATACAATGAAAACGGCATAAAAATCCAGATCATAAACCAGATTAAATCCTCACATCCCCGGCACTCACAGAGAAGAATTCTATCATTTGATGGCCACAGGCAAAAATGATTTCCTGTGTCTCTTGCATCGTGGTTGTAACCATGACCTGTTTATATAACATTGTAGAATCTTCCATGTGTGTCATGGTTTGTTTATGTAACATTAGGGGAGAGATTTACTAAAACTGGAGCACACATAATCTGGTGTAGCTGTGAATGGCAGCCAATCAGTTTCAAACTTCAGCTTGCTGAATTAGGCTTGGATAATAAAACCTGGAAGCTGATTGGTTTCTATGCAGAGCTGCAGCAGATTTTTGCACTTGAGAGTTTTAGTAAATAATCCCCATTGTGGCATCTTCCATGCGTACCATGGTTTGTTTCTATGACACTGACATTGTAGAATCTTCCTTGTCTTCCATGTTACATAGTAGGTGAGGTTGAAAAAAGACACAAGTCCATCAAGTCCAACCTATGTGTGTGATTATATGTCAGTATTACATTGTATATCCCTGTATGTTGCGGTCGTTCAGGTGCTTATCTGATAGTTTTTTTGAAACTATAGATGCTCCCCACTTCTATGAAAAAGTTTTCTCCCTATTGTGGGGTCACCAGTCCGGTATTTGTATATTGAAATCACATCCCCTCTCAAGCATCTCTTCTCCAGAGAGAATAAGTTCAGAGCTCGCAACCTTTCCTCATAACTAATATCCTCCAGACCCTTTAACTTTGTTGCCCTTCTTTGTACTCGCTCCATTTCCAGTACATCCCTCCTGAGGACTGGTGCCCAGAACTGGACAGTATACTCCAGGTGCGGCCGGACCAGAGTCTTGTAGAGCAGGAGAATTATCATTTTATCTCTGGAGTTGATCCCTTTTTAATGCATTCCAATATTTTGTTTGCTTTGTTAGCAGCAGCTTGACATTGCATGCCATTGCTGAGCCCATCATCTACTAGGACCCCCAGGTCCTTTTCCATCCTAGATTCCCCCAGATGTCCCCCCCTCCCCCCAGTGTATAGATTGCATTCATATTTTTGCCACCCAAATAAATTATTTTACATTTTTCTACATTGAACCTCATTTGCCATGTAGTTGCCCACCCCATTCATTTGTTCAGATCTTTTTGTAAGGTTTCCACATCCTGCAGAGGCGTAATTGCCCTGTTTAACTTAGTATCATCTGCAAATACTGAGATTGAACTGTTTCCCCCATCCCCATCCTCCAGGTCCTTTATGAACAAATTAAATAGGATTGGTCCCAGCACAGAACCCTGGGGGACCCCACTACCCACCCCTGACCATTCGGAGCACTCCCCATTTATCACTACCCTCTGAACTCGCCCTTGTAGCCAGTTTTCAATCCATGTACTCACCCTATGGTCCATGCCAACCAACCTTATTTTGTACAGTAAATGTTTATGGGGAATTGTTTTAAATGCTTTTGCAAAATCCAGATACACCACGTCTACGGGCCTTCCTTTATCTAGATGACACCTCCTGATAGAAGGTTAATATATTGGTTTGGCAAGAGCGATTCTTCATGAATCCATGCTGATTACTGCTAATGATACTGTTCTCATTACTAAAATCTTGTATACAGTCCCTTATCATCCCCTCCAAGAGTTTACATACTATTGATGTTAGGCTAACTGGTCTGTAATTCTCAGGGATGTATTTTGGGCCATTTTTAAATATTGGTGCTACATTGGCTTTTCTCCAATCAGCTGCTACCATTCCAGTCAGTAGATTGTCAGTAAAAATTAGAAACAATGGTCTGGCAATTACTTGACTGAGTTCCCTAAGTACCCTCGGGTGCAAGCCATCTGGTCCCGGTGATTTATTAATGTTAAGTTTCCCAAGTCTAATTTAGATTCTGTCCTCTGCTAATCATGGAGGTGCTTCCTGTGATGTGCCATGGGGATAAACACTGCAGTCTTGGTTACTGAAGCCCCCCGATTCCCTCGTGAAGACTGAGGAGAAGAATAAATTCAATACCTTCACCAGCTCCCCATCCTTTGTAACCAGATGTCCTTCCTCATTTTTTATGGGGCCAATATGGTCTCTCCTCCCTTTTTTACTGTTTATATACTTAAAGAATTTCTTGGGATTGTTTTTGCTTTCCTCCGCTATGTGTCTTTCATGTTCTATCTTAGCCGTCCTAATTGCACTCTTACATTATTTCTTGTTGCATTCTTTATAAAGTCTGAATGCTGATGATGATCCCTCAACCTTGTATTTTTTGAATGCCTTCTCCTTTGCCTTTATATGCATTTTTACATTGGAGTTCAGCCATTCAGGACTTTTGTTCACTCTTTTAAATTTATTACCCAATGGGATGCATTGGCTAATGCCCTTATTTAATATGCTCTTAAAGCAAACCCATATCTCCTCCGTGTTCTTTGTTCCTACCTTGTATATATCTCCTCCTTGTTCCTGCCTTCTAGCAAGGTTTGTAGTTTAGGGAAGTTGGCTCTTTTGAAATTCAGTGTCTTTGTGTTCCCCTTATGTTTCCTATTTGTGTGATCTATACTGAAGCCAATTGGTCTGTGATCGCTGCTACCTAAATTGCCCCGTATTTCCACATCTGTGATCTGTATTGTTGGTAATCATAGGTAATAATAATAATAATAATCAGTAGATCCAGTAACGCTTTATTTCTAGTTGGTACGTCTACCATCTGACCCATAAAATTGCCCTGCAAGACATTTAGGAACTGGTGAGCCTTAGAAGAATGCCCAGTTCCCTCTGCCCAGTCTATGTCTGGATAGTTAAAATCCCCCATTATGATAACACTATCCCATCCTTATTGCTTATCCAAATTGTGATAGGAGATCAGTCTCCCCTCCTCCCTCAGGTTAGGGAGCCTATAGCATACTCGTAGTATTATTTCCCCCTTATTCCTTATTCTGGTTGTTTATATAACAGTGTAGAAACTTCCATGCCTTCCATGTGTGTTCTGGTTGTTTATGTAACATTGTGGAATTGTTGTTGTGGAGTGTTTATGTAACATTGTAGCATCTTCCATGTGTTGCATGCTTTGTTTGTTTGTAGCCTCTTTTTGTTACATAAATAGTAGAATGTTTTCCTCCTATATTTAAAGCTCTCCAGCATATGTTCCCGCTCAGAGCCGTCATCCAGAGAAAGTGAGATTGGTGACAGAGGAGGTGACGAGTGTTCGGAGCAGATGTCCCCCCTCGTCATCCTGACACACGCACACAAGTGGCAGCCTGGCGCTGTCCTATACAAACCATCTCCGCTATTAACGGGACTAGACAGCCATATGTCTGCAATCAGGGACAATACCAGATCCCACCAATCAGAGGAGGAACATCACTCACCATGAAATCAGAAGACATTCCCATAAACCGCATGCAGAACAAAAACGGAATCAATGAACTTCCAAACCAAAATAAAAAGAATTGCCATCGTACATTAACCACTTCAATGCCGGGCACTTTCACCCCCCTTCCTGCCCAAGTCAATTTTCAGATTTCATCGCTGTCACACTTTGAATGACAATTGCGCCGTCATGCAACACTGTACCCAAACGACATTTTTATAATTTTTTTGAGACAGATATATCTTTTTTTTGGTAGTATTTAACCACTTGTGGACCAGCCACCGTCATACTGTGGCAGGTCGGCTTGTTCCCGCGAATCACTGTAGCTGTATGTCAGTCCGTTTTACATCTATAGCAGGTGCCCGCACGCCCGCTGCACAGCGGGGGGAGCTGATGCGTGTGGCCTGCGATGTCCACCGGCCACCCGCGATCGCTCCACAGAGAGCCAGAATGGGGATCTGTCAATGTAAACAGACAGATCCCTGTTCTGTCAGGGGAGGAAAGAGAGATCTGATGTTCCTATTGATCAGGAACAGCCTGATCATTAAGGGGGGAAATCTTCGGGTCCTTAAGTGGTTAATAACCACAGTTTTTTCAGTTTTTTGCTAAACAAATGAAAAAAAAAAAACATTTTGTAAAAAAGTTTTTTTCCTCCTTCATTGATGGGTATTGATAGGCTGCACTGATGGGCCCTGATGAGATGAAACTGATTGGCAGCACTATTGGGGCTGTAGTGATAATCAGGAAACTGATGTGTGTATTTGCTGCACTGTATGGCTCTTTACTCCGATCTGCGATGGGCTCTGTACTCCGATCTGTGATGGGCTCTGTACTCCGATCTGTGATGGGCTCTGTACTCAGATCTGCGATGGGCTCTGTACTCCGATCTGTGATGGGCTCTGTACTCCGATCTGCGATGGGCTCTGTACTCAGATCTGCGATGGGCTCTGTACTCAGATCTGCGATGGGCTCTGTACTCAGATCTGTAATCGGCTCTGTAGTCCGATCTGTGATCGGCTCTGTACTACGATCTATGATGGGCTCTGCACTCTGATCTGCAATCGGCTCTGTACTCCGATCTGCGATCGGCTCTGTACTCCGATCTGTGATCAGCTCTGTGCTCCGATCTGTGATAGGCTCTGTACTCTAATCTGTGATCGGCTCTGTACGCCAATCTGGGATCGGCTCTGTACTCCGATCTGCGATCGGCTGTGTCGATCACAGGAGGACATCAATAGACCCCCTTCCTGGAAATGTGCAACCGTGTTGTAGCCGTTATTCTGCTATAGCGCGGTTGGGAAAAAGTTAAAGCAGCTCACTCATGTCACATAAAGTCCTTCTCTTTTCATTACATACATTATTTTAGCTCCAGTGTGCAGGAGGCCTCACGGTAAAGAGGAGAAGGGAAGGTGCGCTTTAGTTTTTTCCCAGGATGACAACACTTCTCCTCCATTGATACAGTCCAGTGAGCGTTGTCACCTTGGGACAGGAAGTGTGTTACTACCAGGATGACCAGCTGAAAATAAAGAGAAAAAACATATAAAAAACAAATGTAGCCATTACATCTAAGCATTGGCAAACTGCATTATGTTACATTTTTTTTTCCTCTCGGGATTAGTTACATTGTATTTGTGGTTTCACACATTAAACCCTTCATATGATCCTCTTCTATACACTTCTACAACAAAGCTGATCGCTGCTCATGGCCAAGATCTCAGATATACAACCCCGAGCACAATGCCGATAACAGCTTGGCTCGGGTATGAGAATCTTGTGTGTGTGGAGAGGTGAGGCTGCACAAAGGAATGTGAGGACTCTTTAATAGGAGCCGGATTAGTCAAGATGGATAAACAAACATTTCTGATGAATAGTTTATTTGCGCACTCTGACCCTGAGGCTGAACTCCGCCAGACATGTAATCATTAATACATTACTTTTTTTTTTTAACCACTTACCTACCTCCACTTATACCCCCCCCCCCCCCCTCCTTTCCAGCCCATGACAATATTCAGCTTTCAGCGCTGTCACACTTTGAATGATAATTACGCGGTCATGTAACACTGTATCCATATGACATTTTTATCATTTTTTTCACACAAATAGAGCTTTCTTTTGTGGTATTTAATCACCACTGGGTTTTTTGATTTTTTGCTAAAGGATAAAAATTTTGGGGGGGGGAACAAAACTTTTTCATAGTTTGTTATAAAATGTAGCAAACAGGTAATTTTTCTTTTTCACTGATGAAGCTGCACTGATAGGTGGTCCTGATAGGCATTAATGGGCACTGATAGGCTGCACTGATGAGGCAGCACTGATGGGCATTCTTGGGCACTGATGGGCATTCATAGGCACTGATGAGGCAGCACTGATGGGCATCCATGGGCACTAATGAGGGAGCACTGGCGGGCATTAAGGGGCACTGATAGGCTGCACTGATGAGGTAGCACTGATGGGCATTAATGGGCACTGATAGGCTTCACTTATGGGCACTGATGAGGTAGCATTGATGGGCATTAATGGGCACTGATAGGCAGCACTGATAGGTGACACGGATGAGGTAGTCATCATTTGGCTAAAGAGAAGTCGGGAAGTGGTCAAATACAAGCAGTGTAGGTACTTGAAACTGATCTGGTGTCAGTCTCTTACAGTCCTTGTCCAGCTGGGCTGGAGTGCGAAAGGAAGAAGCAGCAAAAGGAATCAATCAGATCATGTGCTGACAAGAAGCACACTAATAGGAGGAGAGAGCAGAATGACAGAGAGATTAGCTTATCACTGTGCTGCTGCTCCTTTCACTGTCCAATCACAGTGTTGGGGGCTCGTCCGGGACTACCTGGGAACAAACAAAGCAAGTGGAATGAAGCTGCCTGGCCATCAGACCAGATTTCTAGATTGAAGGTGAATATTGTGGATAAATCTATATGTGTTTTTAATCTTTTAACCCGTTTATCATCACTGCTGAATACTTTATGTTGGGGGTTTTACACACATTGGCAGCCTCCAGGAATGTGTGTAAATTTGACAAGGCGACTGTTGGCTGTCAGATGGTTGTGATCCAGCGGGCGTGCAGCTGCCCAATCGTTTCCACACTCCCTGGTAACTGGTGCCCCCTTCCTTGCACACATCCCACCATATTACCCAAGCCCGTCAGTTGACCCTGGGTTGGCATTGCGGGTGCCGCAGGGTAGAGGGGGGGAGGAGTGAATATCCCAGGAGGCATTGGGAGCCCTGAATTCACTAATTCACTAATAGATACGGGGTGGGCCTAGCTGCGAATCATTGGTGGGCTGCACCAGAACCCGGAAGAGCTGGCACAGCCTTTCTGATGACATCACAAAGGAACATGGCGGCACGGGGCCCCAGCGGAGACTGCGCGGGGTCTTCTGTATAGGTGATCATCTCAACTGTGGCTGTCTCAGCAGAAGCTAAGCGGTGGAGGAGAAAAAAATAATAATGGGGGGAGGGTGAAACTCCTCTGTAAAGGAAATCGGTCACCGAAAAAGATTGCGTCACATAGGGGACTTTTTGTTTCCAATATGAAGAAAAATAAAGTTTAGTGAAAACAAAATATATACAGTGTAAAAAATTTAAATGACACCCCAAAAAATTGTTGCGCCTCCTTCAACCCCCACATACAAACATGTAAGAAAAAATACACGCGTCAGGTGCCTATACAGAAAAACGCCAATTTCCATACAAATGTTACATATTGCCGTGCGCACCAGAATGAGATCAATAATTCTCAGCTCATTATTCATAGTTAACTCTAAACTGATGGGGCTTGTAAAATATGGGGTACCAAAGTTTTTCACTGTTTCACAGGTGCATGCAATTTTACCCTTGACATGTTGTGTATCTATTTACTTGGCACAACCTCACAAATGACAATACTTCAGTTATGAATGGACACGTACATGATTGGTACTGATCACTCACTGTGATTTACCAGCCCCCTCCTTTTCTGAATTAACACAGTGAGTGATTGGTACTGATCACTCTTGTGTCCATTCATAACTGAAGCACAGTAATTTTTGAGGTTCCAGTCAATGCTGCCCCTGACGCCCTCCTGTCCAAGTTTCCCTTCTTCTTGCTGCCCAGGCCCCCCCCCCCCCCCTCGTGTGCTCCCCTGGTTCTCCTCTCCCACCCCATGGTTGCTATGAGGGGATCTTCCAGATAGAAAAAGGGGACGGGGCCAACAAAAATTTAATTTGCTAGCCCCTTCTTTTTCTGAATTAACACAGTGAGTGATGGGTACTAGTCACTCCTGTGTCCATTCATAACTGAAGCATAGTCATTTTTGAGGTTCCAGTCAATGCTGCCCCTCCTGTCCAAGTTTCCCTTCTTCCTGCTGCCCAGCCCCCTCCCCCCCCCCCCATTGTGTGCTGCCCTGGTCCCCCCCCCCCCCCTGTTGCTATGGGGGATCTTCTAAGATTTCCCTGTATTTGGCTCCATCCATCTTCCCATCAACTGTGACCAGCTTCCCTGTCCCTGCTGAAGAAAAGCATCCCCACCACATGATGCTGCACCGCCATGTTTCACGGTAACCATACCTATCTAACCCCTAATATGGTGAAAGGTTAGCTCAGGAGATTCTGTGCACAATGGTAAAATTACAGGATAATATGACATAAGAGTATTTGGGTCAGTCTATCCGCATACTAAAATCACATTGTTAACCTAGGGGTTGTCTACTGTAGCAGTTGCCGTAGTGTCATCATCTAACCAGCAGGACCACACCTTCTCAAATTTTTGTGGGCAACCCCTGCCCGAGTAGGTGGCTTTATAAAGGGGCAAACTGGCGTTCACCCCGTTTTTCCAGAACTTGAGGGAGGGGGGTCGATTGTTTCCAGTGCATAGCGTGCATACCTTGCGCGCATAGTACAATAACAGGGATATAAGTATCTTCCTAGCTCTAAGGATCACCATTTGTTCCACAAGCCCAGGCAGACAATAATTAGGATCATAAGGGATACTAGTCTTAGCCCTTGTACACACGGTCGGATTTTGCCCGTCAGATTGTGTCCGAAACTGTTACATACACACGGTCGGACAAAGTTGTCAGAAAATCTGATCTTTCAGAACGTGATGACGTAATTTCGTTACGACAGGACTACATTCAGGCTAGTAGCCAATAGCTTTGATGTAGGAATTTGATCTGAGCATGCGTGGCACTTTGTCCGATCGGAATTCTCTACACATGATCGGAGTATGTCCGATCGGAGCATTTTGGCGGAAAATATTTCCGGCAAGTTGGAAAAGTTGGTCCGACGGATATTCCGATGGAAATTCTGATGTAGACCACACACAGTCGGAATAAAACGCTCTGATCGGACACATTCCGTCGGAATCTCCGACCGTGTGTACAAGGGCTTAGTAATCTGAACTATCGCTTGGAGCACCTCCCTCCAATAATGTAGGAGCAGCGCCAGCACGCCGGGGAATGCGCCGGCAACATCTGGTGCAGTCTGTGGGGGGTGTAGCGAGCTCTGTGTATAATTTTGTATTGGACCAGTTTGTCTCTGGCTGAGATCATACGTCTATTTCTTAAAGACAACCTCTGGATATCACAATGAGCACGTGACCTCAACTTCTTTGGTGGACCATGGCGAGGCCTGTTCTGAGGGGAACCTGTCCTGTTAAACCTCTGTTTGGTCTTAGGCACCATGCTGCAGCTCAGTTTCAGGGTCTTGGAAATCCTCTTGTATAGAGCAACAATTCATTTTTTTCAAATCCTCAGAGAGTTCTTTGCCATGAGGGGCCATGTTGACCTTCCAATGACCAGTATGAGAGAGTGAGAGCGATAACACCAGATTTAACACGCCTGCTCCCCATTCACACCTGAGACCTTGTAACACTAACGAGTCACATGACACCGGGGGAGGGAAAATGGCTAATTGGGCCCAATTTTGACATTTTCACTTAGGGGTGTACTCACTTTTGTTGCCAGTGGCTGTTATACAAGCTGTACACTCACTACTTTACATTGTAGCAAAGTGTCATTTCTTCAGTGTTGTCACATAAAAAGATAGAAGAAAATATTTACAAAAATGTCAGGGGGTGTACTCACTTTTTTTGAGGTACTGTATGTGTATGTGTGTATATATATATATATATATATATATACACACACACACATCTTCTGCAGCATATCCCCAGCCAACAATGTATCCTGTCCTCACTCTCTGACTCTCATTTGCTCTGTTAGGTCTGCAGTCTCTGACAGTCCTCTCCAGCATTCATATATTGAACATTATGTGTGGCCCTTTGGTGATGTCATTTGAGGTTCCCTTTAGCTCGTAAGTTGGCAATCACTGTTCTGCATTCTCCTTGGCAGACCATTCTCTGGCTATATGGGACTATCCGTTCTGAGCTCCATGTGGTTTTCCCGGTTTACGTAACGCGTCTCTCAGAGTTCAACATAATCCCATTTAATTGAGCTGAGAACTAGAACACAAAGCCCTCTAATCTGGAGGAGAATCCTCGTGTCTGTATTGTGTCCTCGTATCCAATGTGCATACAGATGTATCCTGCCCTCAACGCCATGTCTGATGTCTCCTCATCTACCCTCCGCCCAACTCTCAAGAGAGCTTCATGAGACCATGAGGGACCATTCCCACTTGTGGATTGTGGCAACACACGCTAAAATGTGCGCACAATCTACCACAATGGACATACCACGCCTTGTTGCTAAAAGGGTCCTTTTTTTTTACACCCTTTGCAGTATGTTGTGCAACACGCATTAATGCACAACACCCAACTGTCCCTGATTTGAAACAAAGTCCCCCTTTCCTCTTCATTTGTCCCTCATTTTGGTCTGATCTCTATAGTTGTATATTAAATACACGTATTATCTTTCAAAGTGTTTCCCAGTGCTAAACCTTTCATCCAAATTCTAATTTGCTTAATTTGTAAATTTCAAAAGCCAATATAAAGGAATAGTAGTGGTAAAAAACAAAACTTTCCCGCCTACGGGTAGAACAAAACTTAAAGAGGAAGTAAACCCTGATGAGTGTTACTTCCTCTTTCATTCCCTGCAAAGGTAAAGCATAATGGACTACTATGCATCGCATCGCATCGCATCGCATAGTAATCCATTATGTGTCACTTACCTGACACAGGAGCCAGCGAAGTCGCCGCTGTCCCCTGTAGTTCGCCGCATCCATCTTCTTGGTGGGTCTCGCTGACAGCGGCGCGCCCAGTGCGCCTGCGCACCGCTGTCTACGACGCATGCGCCGTAGACAGCGGTGCCTGTGTTTTGGCAAATATCTCCTAAACCATGTAGGTTTAGGAGATATTTCTTGGACTTACAGGTAAGCCTTAATCTAGGCTTACCTGTAGGTCAAAGTGGTTGTAATGGGTTTACAACCACTTTAAAGGGGAAGTAAACCCTGATGGGTTTACTTCCTCTTTCATTCCCTGCAAAGGCAAAGCATAATGGACTACTATGCATCGCATCGCATAGTAGTCCATTATGTGTCACTTACCTGACACAGGACCCAGCGAAGTCACCGCTGTCCCCTGTAGTCCGCCGCATCCATCTTCTTGGTGGGTCTCGCAGCTCCACCGCTGTCATTCGACGAAAGTCGTGATGATGTCACTCCCGCGCATGTGCACGGGAGCCGGCAGTTGCGGCATATCGCTGTTGACAGCGGCATATCACCGTTGACAGCGGCGCGCCCAGTGCACCTGCGCACCGCTGTCTACGACGCATGCGCCGTAGACAGCGGTGCCTGTGTTTTGGCAAATATCTCCTAAACCGTGTAGGTTTAGGAGATATTTCTTGGACTTACAGGTACGCCTTAAAGCGGTAGTAAACCCGCATTTTTTTTTTTTTTTTTTTTTTAAACCTGCAAAGCAAAAGGCATAATGAGCTAGTATGCACCGCATACTAGCTCATTATGAAATACTTACCTTAGAACGAGGCCCCGACATCTCGCCCGATCCACGCCGAGGAAGCCGACATGCTCCCTCGGCGTCTCTTCCGGGTATCGCGGCTCCGGCGCTGTGAGTGGCCGGAGCCGCGATATCGTCACTCCCGCGCATGCGCGCGGGAGATTTAAATCCGGCCGGGCGAGCGCTGCCGGATTTTCACGGAGAGAACCCCCTTGTGCGCATGCGCCGCTGCAGTCAGCGGCGCATACCGAGGGGAATATCTCCTAAACCGTACAGGTTTAGGAGATATTTTTTTTACCTACAGGTAAGCCTTATTATAGGCTTTCCTGTAGGTAAAAGTTAAAAAAGTGGGTTTACTTCCACTTTAAGTAATGGGATTACAACCACTTTAAAGAGGAAGTAAACCCTGATGAGTTTACTTCCTCTTTCATTCCCTGCAAAGGCAAAGCATAATGGACTACTATGCATCGCATCGCATTGCATTGCATAGTAGTCCATTATGTGTCACTTACCTGACACAGGAGCCAGCGAAGTCACCGCTGTCCCCTGTAGTCCGCCGCATCCATCTTCTCGGTGGGTCTCGCAGCTCCGCCACTGTCATTCGGCCAAGCCGCAATGACGTCACTCCTACGCATGGGAGCCGCCACTCGTGGCACATGCGCCGTAGACAGTGGTGCCTGTGTTTTGGCAAATATCTCCTAAACCGTATAGGTTTAGGAGATATTTCTTGGACCTACAGGTAAACCTTAATCTAGGCTTACCTGTAGGTCAAAGTGATTGTAATGGGTTTACAACCACTTTAATGCCTAAGCACAATTTTGCAACTTTGACATATGTTAGTAAAACCGTACATATCATCACAACGTAGGATAAAAAAATAAAAAATAAAAAGCAAAATGCGCACTATTGATTATGAGCTGTACTACAGGGTACAAACACCAATTAACATCCACATATGGGGTGTCACTGCGATCATCAGGAGAATTTATTTTGTGATGTTCTTTGGTGGAAGGATTTTGGTAATAGCAAGAAATATACAGCTAATTTAAAAAAAAATATATATATATTTTTTACGATTTTGCCCCAGTTTTTTTTTTTAAAAAAGGAGATATTCATTAGACATGTGCACTGACAAAAAATGTGTTCATTTTCGTTTCATTCGTTTTTTGGCTTTTTTCGGAAATTCAGAAATCCCAAAATTCAGATTTTCAAATTTCCGAATTTTGAATTTCTGTTTTTCCCGAATTTTCTCGGTTTAGTGGGACTGCGACATTACGGACAGATTGGACACTTTTTTTTTTTTGGGGACCATTGACATTTATACAGCGATCAGTGCTATAAAAATAGCCGCTGATTGCTGTATAAAGGTCACTGGCAGGGAAGGGGTTAACACTAGGGGGGCGATCAAGTGGTTAAATGTTCCCTAGGGAGGTGTTTCTAACTGTGGGGGGAGGGGACTGACTGGGAGTAGAGAGAGATCGCTGTTCCTTATTACTAGCAACAGCAGCTCTCGCTCTACTTCCCAGACAGAACAGGGATCTGTTTGTTTCCCCAGATCACCATATATGTGCCTCATGTACAATGACGGCGCGTTGGAACGAGAGCAATAATTTTGTCCCTAGACCTCCTTTGTAACGCAAAACATGTAACCAGGAAAAAAAAATGTCATGTGTCGCCTATGGGGATTTTTAAGTACCGAACTTTGGCGCCATTCTACGAGCGTGTGCAATTTTGTAGCGTGACATGTTAGGCATCTATTTACTCGGCGTAACTTCATCTTTCACAATATGCAAAAACATTGGGCTAACTTTAGTTTTTTTTTTTTAAAGCACCAAACTGGTTCATTCCAAAAAAAAAAAGCGTTCGAAAAATTTCTGCGCAAATACCGTGTGAGATAAAAAGTTGCAACAACTGCCATTGTATTCTCTAGGGTCTTTGCTAAAAAAAAAAAAAACACATATATGGTTTGGGGGTTCTATGTAATTTTCTAGCAAAAAAAAAAAAAAATGATGATTTTTACATGTAGGAGAGAAATGTCAGAATTGGCCCGGGTGGCAAGTGGTTAATATATATTTTTTTCTATCTCTGCAAGGACAGAGAATGATACAATCAGGGGCGGACTGACCACTCATGGGGCCCCGGGCAATAGGAGATTATGGGGCCCCCAGGCAATCAGAGATTATGGGGCCACACAGTATACACACACACAGTATACACAGACACAGTATACACACACACAGTATACAATCACACAGTATATACACACACACACAGTATACAATCACACAGTATACACATACATGTACACACGGTATACACAGACATGTTTCTATTGGCTGAGAAGGTACTTGAGAGGCGGGGCAGCTATAATCGCAGGATTTTTAGACCAAAAGGATGTCGGTAAGAGACATTTCAGAAACAGATGTAGAAAAAACACAGATTTTTACATACTGTCCCTGGTTTTACTGAGGCTGGCAACCCTGATGGGGCCCCCTAGCGGCCCGGGGCCCTCGGGCAGTGCCCGAGTGGGCGAATGGTCAGCCCGCCACCTGGATACAATGTATGGAGACCATATGACCATACCAGATCACGTGGCCAGATACACACACTACAGCACTCTGACAGGAGGAGCACAGGGTCAACCAACGATCGATTCAGACCTGTAGCCACTTTATACAAGCTGCTACTCCTTCACCAACTGGTGTGCAGGTCCACATGACCGACATTAAAGCAGGAGTCCGCCGGGACTCCGCGTTTTTTTTTTTTTTTTTTAAAGCCAGCAGCTACAAATACTGCAGCTGCTGACTTTTAAAATAGTGACACTTACCTGTCCAGCGCGCCCGCGATGTCGGCACCCGAAGCCGATCTCTAGATCGTCTCTCGGGTGCTGCCGCCGCCATCTTGGGTATGGGAATCAGGAAGTGGAGCCTTTCGGCTTCATTTCCCGGTTCCCTACTGCGCATGCGCGAGTTGCGCTGCGCAATAAGGACGGTCCCCGCTGCCTCTGGGATCCGTGTGTTTCCCAGCAGGCAGAGGGGGACTTTCGGAAAGGGGCGTAATCTACGCCCCTTTCCGCAAAGAGCTATGCCGGAAGTGGGTGCAGATACCTGTACTGTACAGGTACCTGCACCCCCCTCCCCCCTGAAAGGTGCCAATTGTGGCGCCGGAGGGGGGGGAGGATTCCAATGAGCGGAAGGTCCACTTTAGGGTGGACCTCCGCTTTAACAACTACTGAACTACAATTACCGTACAAGAGCGTTGTGATGTGGATGGGAACACCACTAGAACAGAGGAGAATCCACCATCTGTCATGTGACACATCTCCCACACAGTCATCGCTCTCTATTTAACCACTTGCCTGGATTATCATTAAGGAGGTGAACTGGATCTATCCCATGCATGAGACAAAACTGTATGTGAATACCCAGAACTGAAGTTTGAATTTTCTTCTCCTTTTTCTTCTGATGAAGCTGGATGTGTGAAACATGTAGAGAAAGGAGACATCTGTGATTGTCGTGAATGGAACCCCTGGACTAACTGACACGTCTTATACAAAATATACCGAGGCACAAGAGGGACTCCATTGACACACTGAGACATAAGTGAAGTCCACGTGGGATTCCGGATGTAATGCTGAACCATTTATAGGTTCTAATGCGTGTACTGACCAAGCCTAAGCAGCAAGGTCACACGCTCTAAGGTGATCGGCTAATACCTAGGGGGGGACACCGGAGAGTGAACACAGCACCTTAACATTGGATCAGTTTTCATAACATCCACTGAATTGCATTGGAGTATTTTGGAGCACTTATGGACTGAAATTGTGAAGTTTGCAGAGCACACTGCAGCACTTTTTAGTTCTATTTTTTGTCACATATATATATATATATATATTAGGATTTTGTTTGATGTTTTATTTTCACTATAAGGATGTTATAATATTTCTCACAAGATTTATTGTGGGTGGCATATTTGGATATTTAATTTTTGCATGACAATATGTTTTTGCATGACTTATGAGACAGTGTATATCCTGTATTATAATAATAATAACCAATCAAATCTTCCATTAGTCACATCAACCAAGAGAGGATTTGCAATTGGCTGTATTATAAATACATTGCAGCGCTCCCTCTGTACAGACTTTGTCCCGTCACTTGTCTTTCCCCTTCTACCAACTCCAGGAATCTCCCTCCACAGACTGCAATACAAGACAAATGATAAGGAAAGGACACTTTCAAGGGACTTTTCGAGGGACTAGGCCCGGCGGCCTTTCCGACAGAGTTTCAGCGGAGTTCCGACGGACTTTCCGAATGAACGGACTTGGCCACACACAATCACACCAAAGTCCGACGGATTTGAACGTGATGACGTACGACTGGACTAGAATAAGGAAGTTCATAGCCAGTAGCCAATAGCTGCCCTAGCGTCGGTTTTTGTCCGTCGGACTAGCATACACACACGAGCGGATTTCTCGGTCCGGCGGAGTTCCGGTGGAAAAATTTAAAAACATGTTCTATTTCTAAAGTCCGCCGGATTTTTGGCAAGCAAAGTTTCGATGGAGCCCACACAAGATCGAATTGTCCGACGGACTCGTTCCATCTGACCTTTGCTGTCAAAAAGCCCGATCGTGTGTACGCAGCATTAGGAAGAACAGAAGTGTACCTGCATTTCAGTATTTGTCTTCTAGCGCCACCTAGGGGTCACACCTAGCATCTGCACTTACAGCCCCGGGTACCGAATTACTAGAAATGCAGGCTAGGAAGGAAAAGAGCGTAGAAATGAATTTGGCTCTAGTAGAGGGGCGGGGCAATACTGAATGGACTAATCTGATTGGATGTTATGGCCACACACACAAATTTTTAGGTGTTTTCATACAAGCCGGTGTCCTATCACATACGGTCCCCCATCGGATAGTGTCCTCTGTGTACTGGACAACCACATTCCGAAAATAGCCAAAGATGAACGGCGCCTGCGCCGTGAGTCCAGGTTCTCGCCCCACCATCCAAGTGGACATAGAATTATAATAAAAAGAGCCGAGCGCAGCGAGGGGCCCTCTAATATGTGCAGCATAGTTGACACAAGTGTCAGAATAATTGCAGAAATTGTATTCTGTACTTGTTCTGACTAAAAACCTCAAACAAGCCTGTAATATTTTTTTTTGTTTCAATGGATTTTTATTTCAAGTCTATGGGAATGTTTATCCATTCTTCCAGAAGCATATTTGTGAGGTCAGGCACTGATGTTGGAAGAGAAGGCCTGGCTCGCAGTCTCCCCTCTAATTCATCCCAAAGGTGTTCTATTGGGTTGAGGTCAGGACTCTGTGCAGGCCAGTCAAGTTCCTCCACCCCCAAACTCGCTCACCCATGTCTTTATGGACCTTGCTTTGTGCACTGGTACAAACCATTTGGTGGAGGGGAAATTATGGTATGGGGTTGTTTTTCAGGGGTTGTGCTTGGCCCCCTTAGATCCAGTGAAGTGAACTCTTAACCACTTCAATACCGGGGGGCACTTAAACACCTTCCTGCCCAGACCAATTTTGAGCTTTCAGCGCTGTCGCACTTTGAATGACAATTGCGCGGTCATGCTACACTGTACCCAAATGACATTTTTATCATTTTATTCCCACAAATAGAGCTTTCTTTTGGTGGTATTTGATCACCTCTGCGGTTTTTATTTTTTGCGCTACAAATAAAAAAATACCGAAAATTTTGAAAAAAAATATGTTTTTTTTGTTTCAGTTTCAAAACTTTGTAAATAAGTACGTTTTCTCCTTCACTGATGGGGCTACACTGATGGGCACCAATGATGTGGCACCAGTGAAGTGGCACTGATGAGGTGGCATTGATGGACACTGATAGGCGGCACGGATGGGCGACACGGATGGACACTGATAGGTGGCACAAATTGGCACTGATAGCTGGCACAGATTGGCATGGATGGGCGGCACAGATGGGCATGGATAGGCGGCACAGATGGGCATGGATGGGCGGCACAGATGGGCATGGGTGGGCACAGGTGGGCACTGATAGGCGGCACAGGTGGGCACTGATAGGCAGCATTGGTGTTATACTGTACTAATGGATGCCAATCAGTGCCAAACAATAATGCATGCCAATCAGTGATGCCCATTGTGGGCACTGATTGGCATCCATTATGGGCACTGAATGGCATCCATTGTGCTGACTGGCATCCCTGGTGGTCTAGGGAGGATTACCTTTTGCTTAGCATCCCTGGTGGTCTGGTGGCGTCCCTGGTGGTCCAGTGTGGGCATCCTCGGGGGGGCTGTGCTGATAATCGATCAGCACAGACCCCCCCTGTCAGAGGAGCAGCCGATCGGCTCTCCTCTACTCACGTCTGATAGACGCGAGTGAGGAAAAGCCGATCACCGGCTCTTCCTATTTACACTGTGATCAGCCGTGATTGGACACGGCTGATCACGTGGTAAAGAGTCTCCATCGGAGACTCTTTACCGAGATCGTAGTTGCTGGGTGTCAGACTGACACCCCGCAACAACGATCGCCGCGATGCGCGCCCCCGGGGCTGCGCAGCGGCTCATAATCCTGATCACGTCATATGACGTCCGATCAGGATTATGAAACCACTTTGCCACCGTCTATTTGTTATAGGGCGGGCGGCAAGTGGTTAAAGAGGAAGTAAACCCTGATGGGTTTACTTCCTCTTTCATTCCCTGCAAAGGCAAAGCATAATGGACTACTATGCATCGCATCGCATCGCATAGTACCCTATTATGTGTCACTTACCTGACACAGGAGCCAGCGAAGTCACCGCTGTCCCCTGTAGTCCGGCGCATCCATCTTCTTGGTGGGGTCTCGCAACTCCGCCACTGTCATTCGGCGAAGCCGCGATGACGTCACTCCTGCGCATGCGCACGGGAGCCGACACGCGCGCCAGCTCCGTCATTGAGAATGTCGCGCTCAGTGCGCCTGCGCGCCGCTGTCTACGGCGCATGCGCCATAGACAGCGGTGCCTGTTTTCGGGCAAATATCTCCTAAACCGTGTAGGTTTAGGAGATATTTCTTGGACCTACAGGTAAGCCTTACCTGTAGGTCAAAGTGGTTTGTAAGGGTTTACAACCACTTTAAGGCGTACTAAAACATTTTGGACAATTTCATGCTCCCAACTTTGTGAGGAACAGTTTGGGGACGGCCCCTTCCTGTTCCAATGTGACTGCGCACCAGTGCACAAAGCAAGGTCCATAAAGACATGGATGAGCGAGTTTTGGGTGGAGGAACTTGAACTCAACCCGACAGAAAACCTTTGGGATGACTGCAGATTGCAAGACAGGCTTTCTCGTCCAACATCAGTGCCTGACCTCACAAATGCTCTTCTGGGAGAATGGTCAAACATTCCCATAGACACCCTCCTAAACCTTTTGGACGGCCTTCCCAGAAGAGGTGAAGCTGTTATAGCTGCAAAGGGCGGGGCCAACTCAATATTGAACCCTACGGGCTAAGGCTGGGATTTCATTAACCACTTACCACCCACCATATAGCATTATGACGGTGGCAAAGTGGTTTAGTAATCCTGAGCGGATGTCAGTGCAGTGCAATGTACCTGCAGCTTTCCTGCGCTTAGCCATAGATTTCTAATATATATCCGGTGGGTTTGGTGCACTTCCTGAATGCAGGAGTTTTGGGGCGCTTTCAGAAAGAACCCCACACCTGCAGGACAGAATATAAGTCTATGACAAAACTTACCCAGGAAAGTCGTAGATGCACCATGCAGGTAAATCGCAGCACATCAGTGTGAAAGCAGCCTTATAGGGGGCCCAGAACAGTAAGGGTTAATTTACATTTGCAGTTGAGTGGGTGGTAAAACCCCATAGTTAGGACAACAGCCGCACCCCCTTTAGCTGCAGCGGCCAGGGGAGGTACACATGCCACAGCAGGAAGCCATGGCTGGTGGGTGTAGCACCCGCCAAACATGACCCATTCAAGTGAATGATTCCGCTCTGCGAGCGCCCCCTCCCACCCTTGTGCGCTGTGTTGCTTCCCCACCACCTGCTTTAACCCCTTGGACCCTGAAGAAGCATGCAGTTGCTGGGCACTTGCAGAGCGGCTCCAATTACTTGCATGTGTCACAATTGGCAGGTGGTAGCACTCATCAAAAGTTACCCGGGGGGGGGGGGGGGGGGGGGCTTAATTCCTGCTGTGGCTTGTGCGCACCACCTCAGCAGCTAAATGGGAGTAGGGATGGGGGGGTGATACAACTGCGACTCAACCCCAGGGTTTTACCACTCCCCAGCTTTTACATGCGAGTGAGTCCTAAGGGTGCCACTGGCGAATCCAACCAAGGGCTCATTCACAAGTGCAGCGGGTACTTCTGCTCCCTTCTGAAAAGCGATCCGAGTGTGTTTGACAAATAGTGAGGAGGAGATACGTTGCCTCCTCACCACCTGTTTTAAACACGATTGCATTGCAATGCACACAAATGTGACATGTTAGTACGCCAATTAATTTAGCCTAGGTTCACATTGATGCGTTTTGGCATTTCAAAATCGGCAGTTATTGCACCGCCTGAATCGGAACCGATTCTCAAAAGTAGTTCCTGTAATACTTTTGGTGACTTCGGGGTGTGATCTGTATAGACATCTGTGCAACAACCCGCTCAGATGTCTCTGAAATTGCCCCCCCCCCCCCCCAAGTCGGACTGAGCTCACATAATTTCACACCCGCTGTCAGTGTGAACCTCAGCTTAAAGAGGAAGATAACCCTGATGAGTTTCCTTCCTCTTTCATTCCCTGCAAAGGCAAAGCATAATGGACTACTATGCATCGCATCGCATCGCATCGCATAGTAGCCCATTATGTGTCACTTACCTGACACAGGAGCCAGCGAAGTCGCCGCTGTCCCCTGTAGTCCGCCGCATCCATCTTGTTGGTGGTGTCTCGCAGCTCCGCCGCTGTCATTCGGCGAAGCCGCGATGACGTCACTCCCGCGCATGCGTACGGGAGCCAACACGCGCGGCAGCTCCGTCGCTGAGAATGCCGCGCTCAGTGCGCCGCTGTCTACGGCGCATGCGCCGTAGACAGCGGTGCCTGTTTTCGGGCAAATATCTCCTAAACCATATAGGTTTAAGAGATATTTCTTGGACCTACAGGTAAGCCTTAATCTAGGCTTACCTGTAGGTCAAAGTGGTTTGTAAGGGTTTACAACCACTTTAAATGGAGGTGTGAGGTGGCGACAACTTCTCCCAGGTTGTCCAGGTGGACCGCCGCCTCTTTATCAGGTTCCCGACCAGCTCACGTCTTTTTTTACGGGGTCGGAATCGCACTGCTGTGCGAAACTCCATACGGGTTTATCTTTAAGAGCCGCCAGAGGGCGCGTACCCACTGCACGGTGGGGGACCCGATGCACGTGGCCGGCGGTCGGGGTTCTGTCAGGGGAGAGGAGACATATCGTTTGTTCCTACTAAGTAGGAACAATATGTCTCCTCCCCTAGTCAGTCCCCTCCCCCCCACAGTTAGAAACACCTCCCTAGGGAACACATTTAACCCCTTGATCGCCCCCCTAGTGTTAACTCCTTTCCTGCCCCTGACATTTATACAGTAATCGGTGCATATTTATAGCACTGATCGCTGTATAAACGTCAATGGTCCCAAAAATGTGTCAAAAGTGTCCGATCTGTCCGCCGCAGTACCACTAGTAAAAAAAAAAAAAAGAAAAATGCCATAAATCTTTCCCATAGCTTGTAGACGCTATAACATTTGAACAAACCAATCAATATACGCTTATTGCGATTTAGTTATTCTTTTACCAAAAATATGTAGAAGAATACATATCAGCCTAAACTGATGAAGAATTTTTTTTTTATTTGGGGGATATTATAGTGAAAAGTTAAAAATATATATATATTTTTTTTTTCAAAATTGTCGCTCTTTTTTTGTTTATAGCTCAAAAACTCAAAACCTTGGAGGTGATCAAATACCACCAAAAGAAAGCTCTATTTGTGGGAAAAAAAGGACGCAAATTTTGTTTGGGGTACAGCGTCGCACGGCCGCGCAATTGTCAGTTAAGCGACGCAGTGCCAAATTGTAAAAAGTGCTCTGGTCGGGATGGGGGTAAAATCTTCCGGGAATAAAGTGGTTAAGGTTGCCTACCCCTGGCCTAGAGAATATAATGGTGGGTTTCGCTATTTAAAAAAATAAAATAAAAATAAAAAATTATGTCACACGGAATTTGCTAAACATTTTTTCAAACTCAATTTTGTCTGGGGAAAAAAAAAAATACACTTTAATATAATTAATTGCACACACACACTATATAATACCCAATTTTTGGGGTAAAATATAAAAGATGATGTGACGTCGAGTAACTAGATATCAAACATGTCACGCTTTAAAATTGTGTGCGCCGGTGGAATGGTGCCAAACTAGGATACCTAAAATTCTCCATAGGCGATGCTTTAAACATTTTTTTACATGCTACCAGTTTAGAGTTTGAGGACATCTGATGCTCTTTTTTTTCCATTATTTATTTAATCTAAACCACTTTTTTTTTTTTTTACACTGTCCCTTTAAAGAAAGACATTTTTGTTTCAACTTTATTGCTATCGCAACATGTGTGACGGTATGGGCCGTGACAGGTCCTCTTTATGGAGAGATGTGGGGGTTTATAAGAGCTTAAAGCGGAGGTCCACCCTAAAGTGGAGCTTCCTCTCATTGGAATCCCCCCCCCCCCCCCAGCGCCACAATTGGCACCTTTCAGGGGGGAGGGGGGTGCAGGTACCTGTATAGTACAGGTATCTGCACCCACTTCCGGCATAGATATCTGCAGAAGGTACGCCCCTTTCCGCAGAATCTACGCCCCTTTCTGAAGGTCCCCCGCTGTCTGCTGGGAAACACACGGATCCCAGAGACAGCGGGGACCATCCTTATTGTGCAGCGCGACTCGCGCATGCGCAGTAGGGAACCCGGGAAATGAAGCCGCAAGGCTCCACTTCCTGATTCCCATACCCAAGATGGCGGCGGCGGCACCCGAGAGACGATCTAGAGATCGGCTTCGGGTGCCGACATCGCGGGCGCGCTGGACAGGTAAGTGTCACTATTTTAAAAGTCAGCAGCCGCAGTATTTGTAGCTGCTGGCTTTTAAAAAAAAAAAAAAAAAAACGGCGGACTCCCGCTTTAATGGGGTTGTAAACTTTTGTGTTTTTGCACCTTAATGTTTCCTATGCATTAAGGTGCAAAAACACCTGGCAGTGACCACAACCCCCCCCCCCCCCCCGTTTTGCTTTCCTGAGCCCTGGAACTTGACCTGGCGGGGATGCACTGTTTCTCTGCCCGGGGGTTCTCGGCTCGATTGGATAGATTGATAGCAGTACAGCCATTGGCTTCCACTGCTGTCAATCAAATCCAATGACGCGAGTCATACATTCGTTGGCTATGGACACTGAATGATGGACTCGGGAGTGTGCCTGCAAGGTAACCCCTCAGGAGAGCGCTTCTCTTAGGGGGGTTATCTGATAAGAGGAGCCATGAGAGACCCCAGAAGACGAGGTTCGGGGGCAAAACAAGCTGCACCATGGAGGTAAGTATGATTTCTATTTCTATAACCACTTCTGGACTGTCCTGCTCAGATATACTGCGGCAGGGAGGCCCTTCTGTACCTTTACCTGTACGTGAATAATCACAGAAGCGGCCTGCGTGCCCCCTGCAGGTGGAAATGCAGAATTGCATATATACAGTATCTCACAAAAGTGAGTACACCCCTCACATTTGTGTAAATATTTTATTCTATCTTTTCATGTGACTGAAAAAATGACACTTTGCTACAATGTAAAGTAGTGAGTGTACAGCTTGTATGACAGTGTAAATTTTCTGTCCCCTCAAAATAACTCAACACATCGCTGGCAACAAAAGTGAGTACACCCCTAAGTGAAAATGTCCAAATTGGGCCCAATTAGCCATTTTCCCTCCCTGGTGTCACGCGACTCGTTAGTGTTACAAGGTCTCAGGCGTGAAGGGGAGCAGGTGTGTTAAATTTGGCGTTATCGCTCTCACTCTCTCATACTGGTCACTGGAAGTTCAACATGGCCCCTCATGGCAAAGAACTGAGGATTCGGAGAAAAAAAAAAAAAAAATTGTTGCTCTACATAAAGATGGCCTAGGCCAGTGATGGAGAACCGCGGCACCCCAGATGTTTCGGAACTACATTTCCCATGATGCTCCACTACACTGCAGAGTACAGGAGCATCATGGGAAATGTAGTTCCAAAACATCTGGGGTGCCAAGGTTCACCATCACTGGCCTAGGCTATAAGAAGATTGCCAAGACTCTGAAACTAAGCTAGATGGTAGAGCCCGGGAGAGGGGGTATCGGCGGGAGGGAGACCCTGTTCAGCCACTCAAATCAATTTTATCTAACACAGAATCGCTGGCTGCACATGCCGAGACCGGGATGATGCCTGCAGACACCAACCCAGTATAACCATTACAAGCCAAGGCCGGCATATGACATCCTACGGCTGGGCAAGTGGTTAAATAGTGGTTGCTAGCCTACGTTCTCAGTTGATGCCTTGTATGAGGAAACGCGTCGGGTAGAGCACTAGTGCTTGACGTCACCACGCAAACAGCCAGCTGGTCCAAGCCGCGGCTGTTTTGATACTGGACTTTTGTTTATATGATTTATGAACACACGCAACAGTGTTTTGAACACTTTTTTACACTGATTGCTTTATTTATTGTGTTATGTGCACTGCTTCTGATCACTTGCATTTTTATGACACGCGTGTGACACGCGTGTTTTTTTGCCACTTTACTTTTTTTTTTTTTTAAGCTTTAGCGTTTAGGTTATTTTCAAGCTGCAGCACCTTGGTCCATATATTTTGAAAGGGTCAGCGCAGATATTTACCTTTTTATAAGTGGTTAAATAGTACACCTAAGCCAAGCTGCACCGCAAACAAACTATTTTCTTCAATAAGTGCACTTTCACACCAATCCACAGCAAAAACAAATTTTACTGCATTTGTGGTGCGGTTTTTAAAGTACACATGACTCAAAAACTGCCCCCAAAAGCGCATCGCAGGTGCCTTTGTGCCTTTATTAGCTCCCCAAACATGATGCAAGCGGGATTTTTTTCCCTCACTGCAACAGAAGATCATCGGCTTACATTATTTGATTTTAAAGGGAAGAATTTTTCTTGAGGTATTTTTTTTTCCCTTTAACACAAAGGCGATTTGAAAAACTCCAGTGAAAGGGTGTAAAATAAAATGTGCAATCAGCGCAAAAAAAATAAAACATACATACATACATACATACATACATACATACATCCCCAAAATGCAAGCTGACCACTAAAAGACTTTCACAAAAATCTGTAGAAAAGTATAAAAAAAATAAAAAGTATAAAAAAAAAAGACTCAGTTAGACTTACCGGTGACGGTATTTCTAAGAGCCTTTCAGGACAACCCCGGAGAGAGTAGCTCCACCTTGCAATCAGGAAACACATGCCCACTTTAAAAACACCTCCTCCTCCTCCATGGCTTCAGTTATTGTGGCCTTCCGACGCTGGAAAACAAAGCACAGAAAGCACAACACCATGGTAGAACTTAATACATTTACTAAGCATAACCTAGGGAGGGAAGTAACGGTTGTCCTGAAAGGCTCTTAGAAATACCGTCACCGGTAAGTCTAACTGAGTCTTTCTCAAATCGCCTTTCAGGACAACCCCGGAGAGGATAACCGAGAAACTTACCCTAGGGCGGGACTACTGCCAGCAGTACCTTCCTGCCGAAGGCCTGATCTGCTGCAGACAGTAGATCTAACCGGTAATGCCGGAGAAATGTCGAATAACTGGACCAAGTGGCAGCCTTGCAGATTTGTTCAGGCGTGGCACCGGCCCTTTCAGCCCAGGAAACTGCCGTGGATCTAGTAGAGTGGGCAGCAATACCTGAGGGAGGTATTTCTCCTTTTGCTTTATAGGCTTCTGTTATAGCCAACTTAAGCCACCTACCCAGCGTACTTTTAGAAGCTTTCTCCCCCTTGCGTGATCCAGAAAATATCACAAAGAGGGCGTTTGATTTTCTAAATTCTTTAGTAACTTTCAGAAACTGTAAAAGACATCTTCTCACATCCAATGTGTGAAAAACTTCCTCTCCTGCATTTGCTGGGCTTGCAGAGAATGTAGGTAACACTATTTCCTGTGATCGATGGAAAGTTGAGGATACTTTCGGTAGGAATGCTGGATCCGTCCTCAGTACCACCCTGTCCTGATAAATTCTAAGGAAGGGTTCTGTAATAGCTAGAGCTTGGAGCTCGCTGACTCTCCTGGCCGAGGTGATGGCCACCAAAAAGATTGTTTTTAAAACCACCTTCTGCAAAGAAGCTTCCTGTAAGGGTTCAAACGGTGCTCCCGAGAGACCCTGTAAAACTGTAGACAAATCCCAACTGGGAAAGTCTTTAAGGGCTACTGGTCTATTTCGAGCAAGAGCCCTAAAAAATCTAGAAATTAAAGTTTCTTTAGATAAAGTCTTTTCAAAGAAAACTGATAAGGCAGCCACCTGAGTCTTCAGGGTACTGGCTGCGAGACCCTTCTCCATTCCTTCATGGAGAAACTCCAAGACTGACACCGTGCTCTTCTTCATGTAAATTGCCTGTGTAACTGCCTTCCTACTGGACAGCAGGGTCTTTACTACTTTATCTGAGAGACCTTTAGCCTTTAACAGGTCCTCCTCAGAAACCAGGCGGTTAGCTGCAGGAGTTCCACTTCTGGATGACTTACTGTCCCCTGGGATAACAGATCTTTTCTGAGTGGTAACCTCCATGGGGGCTTCGAGGCTAGGTTTCGAAGACCCGCGAACCAGGGTCTTTTTGGCCAAAAAGGAGTGACTAGTATTAAGTCTGTCCTTTCTTCCCTGAATTTCCTCAGTACTAGTGGAATTAGAGGAAAGGGGGGAAAGGCATAGCACAGCTGGTAATGCCAGGGGTGAGCGAATGCATCCAACCCTATTGCTGCATCTCCTCAGTGAAGAGAAAAGAATCTGTCCACCTTTGAGTTCTGCTGGCTGGCAAAAAGGTCTACCTGAGGAACCCCCCAGGCCTCGGAGATCATCAGGAACACTTCCTGATTCAGACTCCATTCTGCCTCTAGCAATTTGCGCCTGCTTAGGAGGTCCGCAAACAAATTCTGAGAGCCCTTCAGATGCACTGCCGATAGTGAGGCTGTGTTCTGTTCTGCCCAGGCTAACAACAGATTGGCCAGCTCCATCAAGCTCCTGCTTCTGGTTCCCCCTTGCTTCATAATGTAGGTAACCGCTGTTGTGTTGTCTGACAACACCTGAACATGGTGGCCTCTCAAACTCTGCTGAAATGCCACTAAACCCAGAAAGATCGCCTTCAACTCCCTCCAGTTGGATGATCTTTGAGCTTCCTGTTTGGACCAGACCCCCTAAGATGTCTGACCATCCAGATGGGCTCCCCAGCCCCAGGCACTTGCGTCTGTAGTAAGGCGCTTGTCCACAGGAAAGGTCCACACCAGGCCCCTTGAGAGGTTTGCCTGGTCTCTCCACCACCAAAGAGCCCTTTTCGTCTTTGACGAAATTTTTAGCTGTTTTTCCAAAGGATCCTGATGGGACCAGCTTGACAGAACCTCCCTCTGAAGGGGTCTGGAATGGAACCTGGCCCACTGAACAGCCGGGATTGCTGCCGTAAGCAGGCCCAGAACTGCCATAGCCATCCTGACTGAGACTGCCTGGTTGCTCTGTATCCGCTGTACAGCTAGCTGTAACTTTTCCTGTTTTTCCAACGGCAGGAAAACTTTCTGGAGAATCGAATTTAATGTATACCCCAGAAATTTCATTTCCTGTGAGGGGGTCAGGATTGACTTCTCTAGGTTTAGAAGCCATCCCAGGCCCTCGAGGTGAGACTGGGCCCTCTGGAGATTGACTAGGACCTGCTCCCTGGAGTCTGCAAAAAACAAAAGGTCGTCCAGATAAGGAACGACTGGAATCCCCTTCAATTTCAGGGGTTCCAAAGCCTCTGCCATAATCTTCGTAAAGACCCTGGGAGAGGACGAGAGTCCGAACGGCAGAGCCCTGAATTGGAGGTGCCATACCGAACTCCCTACCTTCAATGCCAGGCGCAGGAACTGCTGCGATGCCTGATGAATTGGTATATGAAGGTAGGCATCCCTTAGGTCCAGGGATGCCATGAAGCATTCTGGGGTCAACAGCTTTGTGATGGAGAAAATTGTATCCATCCTGAAATGTTTGTACCGAATGAACCTGTTCAGGAATTTCAGATTCAGGATTAGACGGTACTTCCCTGAGGGTTTTTTCACCAGAAAAATATGTGAATAAAAACCCCCGCCCTGCTGGCTTACTGGGACTTGAATCAGAACCTCTTGCTGTATCAGCTCCTGTAACAACAGCTTCATTGCAGAGGCCTTCTCCTGATCCCTTGGCAATGTTGTCACATAAAACCTGCTCGGGGTAGTTCTGAAAACTCCAACCTGTACCCCTGATCGACAACGCTCTTCACGAACAGATTTGGAGACAGCCTGTCCCATTGTTCGCGAAAAGCTGACAGTCTCCCCCCCACTGGGGAGATATTGTCACTTGTTCTTAGGGGACTGCTCTGGGGGAGATCTAAAGAGGACTCCACCCCTGCCTTTGCCCTTCTGTGAACCCCATCTGCTCTTGTGCTCCTGGTCTTTTTTATGGGACTGCTGAAAAGCACGAAAATTCTTTTTAGCCATCTGCTTTTTCTTAACTGGAAAAGCCTTCTTTTTATCGGCTGTTCTATCCAGCACAGACTCTAAATCAGGACCAAAGAGCAAGTCACCCGAGAAGGGAAGACCACACAGCTTGACCTTAGAGGCAGTGTCCCCAGACCATGTTTTCAGCCAAACTGCTCTCCTGGCTGAATTTACAAGAGCCGAAGACCTAGCGGCCAGTTTAACTGATTCTGCTGATGCATCCGCCATGTATTTGACTGCATTCAGGATCAGTGGAAAGGACTCTAAGAGATCCTTGCGGGGTGTCCCCGCCTCAATATGGCTCTTCAGCTTCTCTACCCAACATTCCAGATTCCTGGCCACCACCGTAGCTGCCATTGCTGGTTTTAGACTGACTGACGCAGCATCCCAAGCTTTTTTAAGGATGGAGTCAGCTTTTTTGTCCATTGGGTCTTTAAGGATCCCCATATCTTCAAAGGCTAGATCCGTTCGTCTGGATACCTGCGAGAAAGCTGCATCGACTCTGGGTTTCTTGTTCCAAACCTCTGAGTCCTTATCTTCGAAGGGAAACCTTCTTTTGAGAGCTTTAGAGAAGAAAGGGGCTTTTTCTGGGTCCTTCCACTCCTTTCTCACTGAGTCTGAGAGGACCCTGTGGACAGGAAAAACTCGCCGTTTTGTTTCGTCCAACCCCTGGTACATTTTGTCATGAACTGACAGTTGTACTCTTTCTTCCTGAATTTCTAGAGTAGTGTAGATTGCTTTTAAAATATCATCTACTTCCTCTAGTGATAGCTTGAATTTGGAGCCCCTGCTATCTTCTTCCTCTTCCTCCTCAGAATCCCTGAAGGAGATGAGAGTACTACCCCCTTCGTCTCCAGACTCTTCAGTTTCCACCTGTCTGGATGACGACGCCCTAGGGCTGGGCGGTAAGTTCTGAGGCTCGGTCTGTGCGGGAGGGTTTTGTATCAGGATGGACTTGACTGAACTCAAAGAGTTTGTCAGCTCTTTAACCGAAGAAAACAAATCCTTATATTGTTGAGATGTTTCCTCTTCCACCAATTCTCTGATACAATTTCTGCACATTGCCTTCTGCCATGAATCTCTGAGGGGGGTTTTGCAGGAAGGACATTTTCTCTGACCTGGTCTAGCTTTTCCTAGTGATTTTTCCTGAAACGACATACAGGTTTAATTCACTAAAAGCTCTCAACAACCAGTTGCTTAACACCAAGCCAGTGCAGAGACCCACCACCAAACAGACCTACTAGTGAGACCCCAGAACTAGGCTGCAAAAGGTCAGAGCGAAGTCCACCTCTGACCTGCAGCGACAGGCCCCCAAGAGGGGGGAACAAACAAAGACATACCCACAGTAAAGCAGAGGGTGCCAGTGCACCTTACGTACCTGGGCTGGACCGGTGCTGGGGGCGCCTGTCTCCGCCATAGCTGGCTTGCACTCTTCCATCGTTTGAGTGAGGCAGCTATTTTACAAACAGCTCTCATTTTAAATTTTCCCGGCCGCCGCGTCATCAAGGCCGGCCGGAAGCGGAAGCACACGGTCACCTGACCCGCCCCATGACCCCTGCGTTCCAGGCGCTGAACCACGGCGCCACGCCCCCTCAGAGCGCCCGCGCGTCACCGTGAACGACGCCGTCGCCGCCCGGGACCCGGCGCCGAAAACGGAGCCATGCCGCTGACCTGCAGCGGCCTCCGCCAGCAACAGAGCCCTCCCTGCGCTAACAAGCGGACACCGGGCACCCGACGCCGGCACTCCGAGGGTCCTTACTCCCGTGAGATGGCGGGACCAGGAGCTCCAGGAGTCCTCTCCCCGTGGAGATGCTGCTGGGGGTCAAAGAGAAACAACCTGCAACAAAAGGTAAGCCTTACTCCCCTGCAGAGAGTGTAGCTCTCCCTGGTTCAGGCACATGCTTCCTCCAAGGAGGAAACACAATAACTGAAGCCATGGAGGAGGAGGAGGTGTTTTTAAAGTGGGCATGTGTTTCCTGATTGCAAGGTGGAGCTACTCTCTCCGGGGTTGTCCTGAAAGGCGATTTGAGAAAAGTGTAGCGCAATAAAATACAGTCCAATATACAGGTGAACTACAAGTCCCAGAAGATAAGATGACTCAACCAGTGAATTTCAAATGATTGGCGACAGACCTTCCACCTCCAACCTATATTCTACGATCACCTCAGAGAAAAGACGCCTGAGCTAATCGGTAGTCATGTATGCAGGTCCCACACAACAGGTAGGTAGCAGAAATAAGTCCATTTAACCACCTGCCGACCAGCGCACGCCGATGTACGTCCGCAGAATGGCACGGGCAGGCAAATGGGCGTACCTGTACGTCCCTTTAAATTTGCCGCCCTGCCATTGGTGATCGGGAACCCCGTGAGTCCGGTCGCGGGACCCGCGGAGCCGATCGCCGCGGGCATACCCACGATCGTCTCACAGAGCGGCCGAATGAAGAAATGCCGTTGTAAACAGCATTTCTCCATTCTGCCTAGCAACTAGTGACGCTGATCTCTGCTCCATGTGATTGGAGCAGAGATCAGTGTTCACTGAATTAAAGCCCAACTCCCCCCACAGTTAACACACCCCTAGGAACACTTAACCCCTACACTGCCACCCACTGGTTAACCCCTTCACTGCGAGTGTCATTTACACAGGAATCACTGCATTTATATTTATAAATGTGTCAAAAATGTCCGATGTGTCCGCCACAATATAAAAAAAAAAATAAAAAAAATTATCGCCGCCATTACTAGTAAAAAAACAATAATAAAAAATTATTAATAAAAATGCCATAAAACTATCCCCCATTTTGTAAACGCTACAACTTATGCGCAAAGCAATCAATAATCGCTTATTGCGATTTTTTTTACCAAAAATATGTAGAAGAATACGTATCGGCCTAAACTGATGGAAAAAAAAATGTTTTTTTTATATATATTTTTGGGGGATATTTATTATAACAAAAAGTAAAAAATAATGCGTTTTTTTCAAAATTGTCGCTCTATTTTTGTTTATAGTGCTAAAAATAAAAACCGCAGGGGTGATCAAATACCACCAAAAGAAAGCTCTATTTGTGGGAAAAAAAAAAAAAAGGACGTCAATTTTGTTTGGGAGCCACGTCGTACGGCCGCACAATTGTCAATTAAAGCGACGCAGTGCCGAATCGCAAAAAGCGGCCTGGTCTTTGACCAGCAAAATGGTCCGGTCTGTAAGTGGTTAAACTTCTCCTCCAGATCGGTACCATCAATCGGGGGAATCAAACCTTATATAAGGTGAACATAGATTGGAGGGTCTGCCACCATTCATTTGATATTCACTGGTGAAGTCATCTTATCTTCTGGGACTTATAGTTCACTTGTATATTGGACTGTATTTTATTGCGCTACACATATATTATATATATATTTTTTCCCCCCATTTAGTGTGAAAGGGCCCGAAGACATGCCCTGTATACACTGAGGTAGCAACTACATACCATGTACAGCGCTGCCAGGAGGAGGAGGAGAACTTCCCATTCTCCTCACTGCACAGCAGGCTGGTTGTCTTAAAGTTGATCAATGGAACAACTTCAGTATAACCAGCCTGCCTATAGATGGATTGAAATGTGTCCACCTCCTACTGAGCCACCCAAATATTGATCTGTCTAAAGCAGAACTAAACCCTCCTATTAGTTTCAGCCAAGGAAGCCGCCATCTTGGCCTCCGTTTATCCACTTGAGCTTCTGAATATCAAATAAAGTGTCAGTGTCCGGTATTGCAGACCCACAATACCAAGTCAGTTGCTGCCATTACATGTGTGTACTTGCATACGCAACATTTGCGTAAACCAAGAAATATCATTTATTGCGATTTTTTTAACCAAGAATACACAGAATACATGTCGTCCTAAATTGTAGATTTTTTTTTTTATTGACTTTTATAGCAGAAAATAAAAAATATTGGGGTTTATTTATTAAAGCTGGAGTGCAAATTCAGTCTCACTTCTGCACAGAAACCAATCAGCTTGCAGGTTTTAGCGCCAAAGCCTAAAGGGACTGTAAAGGTTCAGTTTTTTTCTTTAAAACCATGTCATACTTACTTCCGATGTGCTGTTGGTTTTGCCACCGATCCAGCCCTTCTGGGGGTCCCTCAGCGGCCCTCCTCTTCTCGAGTGCCCCGTCGGAGAAGCACTCTCCTTCATGGACACTCATGCAGGCGCGCTCCTATTTCACACAGAAAGCAGGACCCGGCTCCGCCCCCCCACATCACTGGATTTGATTGACAGCTGCGAGAGCCAATGGCTGATTTCAATCAAGACATAAGACACAGAGCTGCGGTCCTCGTTCCAGTGGTGGGAATTACAGAGCTCCCGTAAGTAAAAGGGGTGCTTGGGGGGGCACAGGAAGTTTTTCACCTTAACGCATAGAATGCATCAAGGTGAAAATCAGCAAAGGTTTACAATCCCTTTATAATTGAACAAGCTGAGGTTAGAAGACGGTTCACTTCTGCATAGAAATCAAAAAGAGGGGGGAAAACACTGCGCTACCTATGTAAGTGACAAAAAAATTGTGATACAACACAAAACAGCAGCTAACATACAAACTAAGTCAAAATAACGAATGATAACAAACAATGTAGCGCTATAATGTCATTGTCATTCGTCACTTCTGCATAGAAACCAATCAGCTTCTAACCTCGGCTGGTTCAATTAAGGTTTGGCAACAAAACCTGGAAGCCGATTGGTTTCTATGCAAAAAAAAAAAAAGTCAGAAGCTACAAAATACTGCAACTAGATGACACTTACCTGTGCAGGAATCCAGCGGTGTCAGCACCCCAGCCAATTAATCAGCTCACAGGTGATGCCGCCATTTCTGGTGGAGGGAAAGCCCCGTTTCCCTAACAAGTCTGTGCTAAGAGGCCCCCGGAGGAGAGGTGTACTTTCTGGGGGCCTCGCTGTATCTTGGCCTCCCGGAAGTGGCGAATGATACCCCTCAAACACAGGTACCTGTCCCCTTCTCCCTCCTGAAAGGTGCCAAATGTGGCACGGTGGTTGGGGGGTAGGTATGCAAACAGGCAGTTTGCCACTATAAGTGTTAAGCTGCAACTGCCATGGTGCTGCAAGTGATCAGTTATGACCAGGGCAGCCATCAGAAATAGTGGAGATCACTTAAAGAGGAGGGCCGGTTTATAAAAAAAAAAAAAAAAAAAAAAAAAAAAAAAAAATTTAAAGTCAGCAGCTGCAAACACTGTAGCTGCTGACTTCTAATAAGCACACTTACCTGTCCAGGGCGCCTGCGATGTTGGCCGCCCGAGGCTGACTCGTCCCTCGGTCTCAGGGCCACCATTTTGGCTAAGGGAAACAGGCAGTGGAGCCTTGCGGCTTCATTGCCCGCTTCCTACTGCTTTGTGAATGGGGCGCGCTGCGATGGGAACAGACTTTTTTTTTTTCTTTTATTAAACTGATTAAAGAGGAAATAAACCCTGATGAGTTTCCTTCCTCTTTCATTCCCTGCAAAGGTAAAGCTTAATGGACTACTATGCATCGCATCGCATAGTAGCCCATTATGTGTCACCTACCCGACACAGGAGCCAGCGTAGTCACCGCTGTCCCCTGTAGTCCGGCGCATCCATCTTCTTGGTGGGGTCTCGCAGCTCCGCCACTCTCATTCGGCGAAGCCGCGAAGACGTCATTCTCACACATGCGCACGGGAGCCGACACGCGCGGCAGCTCCATCGTTGAAAATGTCGCGCTCAGTGTGCCTCTGTCTACGGTGCATGCGCCATAGACAGCGGTGCCTGTCTTCGGGCAAATATCTCCTAAACCATATAGGTTTAGGAGATATTTCTTGGACCTACAGGTAAGCCTTAATCTAGGCTTACCTGTAGGTCAAAGTGGTTTGTAAGGGTTTACAACCACTTTAAGGGGTCTACTTACTTATGCTTCAAGCTACGGTTCACACTGCCACAACTTGTCCCCCCCCCCCCCCTAAACTGACTGCAATGGAACCGTTTTAATCGGTGCGGCTGAAGGTGCAGGAAAAGGTTTCTGCACTACTTTGGCGGGGGGGACTTCATTGGACACTTGAAGACACCAGCAAGCCGCAATGAAATCATGTGGCAAAGTTGTAACTTTCCGGTTGCGGCTGTGCGAACCGAACCTACAGGGGGCCCCATGCAGGATAGCTCTGTGGTTGTCTGGATATTTCCTGTATACTCACTGCCCCCCCCCCCCCCAATCGCAGCTGGCACCCCGACGAGTCTCCGAGCCAAAAGTGAGCAACTAAGTCCCGTGCATCGCAGAGATCAGATCCCGGCGTCCTCTGCTGGCCAATCCGTCTTGGGGGAAGTTTTTCAGCCGGAAGGACTTGCCTGTGAAGACAGAAGAAAGGAACGTTAGAGGAGTCGCGGCACACAGGCGGTGGGGGGGGGGGTTGCGGCACACAGGCGGTGGGGGAGGGGGGGGGGGGTGTTGCGGCACACAGGCGGTGGGGGGGGGGGTTGCGGCACACAGGCGGTGGGGGGGGGGTTGCGGCACACAGGCGGTGGGGGGGGGGTTGCGGCACACAGGCGGTGGGGGGGGGGTTGCGGCACACAGGCGGTGGGGGGGGGGTTGCGGCACACAGGCGGTGGGGGGGGGGGTTGCGGCACACAGGCGGTGGGGGGGGGGGTTGCGGCACACAGGCGGTGGGGGGGGGGGGTTGCGGCACACAGGCGGTGGGGGGGGGGGTTGCGGCACACAGGCGGTGGGGGGGGGGTTGCGGCACACAGGCGGTGGGGGGGGGGGTTGCGGCACACAGGCGGTGGGGGGGGGGGGGTTGCGGCACACAGGCGGTGGGGGGGGGGGGGGTTGCGGCACACAGGCGGTGGGGGGGGGGGGGTTGCGGCACACAGATTGGGGGGGGGGAGGGAGAAGTGTCGCAGGGTCACAGTATTTATCAGACGTCTCGGTTCTGATAACAATATCGCTCTGCGATGATCTGTCTGTTAGTCGATGGATGAGGACACGGTGCGATCGTCATCTCGGTGACAACAGAGGCGGTGTGTGTGTGAGAGGAATATGGCACATCGGCTTGTCTGGGCTTTTCACAGCGATATCTCGGCTTCCTCTGCGATTCAATCTATCTGCGACTCCGATCGCCCCGAGTACAGAGAACAGGGGGCTCAGAAGAGGACGCAGACCACCCCACCATGGGGGAAACATGGAGCACGAGGCAACTAAACACAATTATTAATCACTAAGAGGAACATTTATACTTAAAAAAAATTAATCACGACTTACCTCAATACCCTGTACAAAGATGGCGGCCACACGCCTCCCTCTCCTTCAACAACATGACGACACTTCCGGTCCTTGGCTACACTACCGAGCTCAAGGCCGAGAGCAGAGTACATAACATGTACAAACTACGCCCCATACATACCATCACGCTTGCTCATTGGCTTACGAAATCAGAGGGAAACCTCTTACCCATGAGCACGCAGGGTTTCCCTCCCCACCCACGCAATGAAGTGCGTTGTGGACGTCTATTCCCCGCCCACATGCTACGGCTAATGAGGTGTTTCGTCAGACTAAGCGACCCGTCAGAATGTGTAACGGAAGTGACGTTCAGTCGCCGCCATCTTGCTACACCCCGCACTCCTCTATTCATCATCCAAACAGTCAGACGGAGTTCTAAGTCCTGTATTTCACTATATAAACTCACGTTACTGTTGAAAATAAGTGTAGAATGCAAAACTCCGATGGGTGTAACAAGATGTTCGCTTTCTCCCTTCTCAGTACATCCTTACTATGAACTGTGGGGTGTAGCAAGATGGCGGCAACGTAACGTCACTTCCGTTACACATTCTGACGGGTCGCTTAATATGACGAAACGGAGGCATTCCGGTTACTTCTATTCCCCCCGCCCAGCCAATAGAGCGAAAAGTGTACGTCCAATTGCCCCGCCCACACTTTTCCAGCCAATGAGGTCGCGCTGTGGGCGGGGTGACGGTGGCCGGGCCGGGACATGAGTGTGTCCGGGCGGAGATCGGGGACAGATCGGACATGAGTTGGTTGGTCTCCCGTGTATCGGCGGTCCGGGTCCCGGCCGTCCTCCGCCTGCTGAGCGGTAGTAGTTCCCGGGAACACTTGGAGGGGTTGGTGAAGAAGGACAAGGTTGTGGTGTTTATGAAGGGCACTCCGGAGCAGCCGATGTGCGGCTTCAGTAATGCGGTGGTGCAGATCCTCCGGATGCACGGAGTGGACGGATACGCCGCATATAATGTGCTGGAGGACCAAGACCTCCGACAGGGTGAGTGTGACCCCTGGGGGAGGAGCTCCGGGAGGGGGGTAGAGTGGGCATTTATAGGGGTCCATGGGTGGGGGGAGTGGGCATTTATGGGGGTCCATGGGGGGGGGTAGAGTGGGCATTTATGGGGGTCCATGGGGGGGGTAGAGTGGGCATTTATAGGGGTCCATGGGGTGGGGGGAGTGGGCATTTATGGGGGTCCATGGGGGGGTAGAGTGGGCATTTATGGGGGTCCATGGGGGGGGTAGAGTGGGCATTTATAGGGTTCCATGGGTGGGGGGAGTGGGCATTTATGGGGGTCCATGGGGGGGGGAGTGGGCATTTATGGGGGTCCATGGGAGGGGGCAGTCGGCATTTATGGGGGTCCATGGGGGGGGTAGAGTGGGTATTTATGGGGGTCCATGGGGGGGGGGGGTAGAGTGGGCATTTATGGGGGTCCATGGGTGGGGGGAGTGAGCATTTATGGGGGTCCATGGGTGGGGGGAGTGGGCATTTATGGGGGTCCATGGGGGGGGGTAGAGTGGGCATTTATGGGGGTCCATGGGGGGGGGGGTAGAGTGGGCATTTATGGGGGGGGTAGAGTGGGCATTTATGGGGGTCCATGGGGGGGTAGAGTGGGCATTTATGGGGGTCCATGGGGGGGGTAGAGTGGGCATTTATGGGGGTCCATGGGGGGGGGTAGAGTGGGCATTTATGGGGGGGGGGTAGAGTGGGGCATTTATGGGGGTCCATGGGGGGGTAGAGTGGGCATTTATGGGGGTCCATGGGGGGGGGGTAGAGTGGGCATTTATGGGGTCCATGGGGGGGTAGAGTGGGCATTTATGGGGGGGGTAGAGTGGGCATTTATGGGGGTCCATGGGGGGGGTAGAGTGGGCATTTATGGGGGGGGGGGGTAGAGTGGGCATTTATGGGGGGGGGGGGTAGAGTGGGCATTTATGGGGGGGGGGTAGAGTGGGCATTTATGGGGGTCCATGGGGGGGGGTAGAGTGGGCATTTATGGGGGTCCATGGGGGGGGTAGAGTGGGCATTTATGGGGGTCCATGGGGGGGGGTAGAGTGGGCATTTATGGGGGGGGTAGAGTGGGCATTTATGGGGGTCCATGGGGGGGGGGTAGAGTGGGCATTTATGGGGGGGGTAGAGTGGGCATTTATGGGGGTCATGGGGGGGGTAGAGTGGGCATTTATGGGGGTCCATGGGGGGGGGGTAGAGTGGGCATTTATGGGGGTCCATGGGGGGGGGGGGTAGAGTGGGCATTTATGGGGGTTCATGGGGGGGGGGTAGAGTGGGCATTTATGGGGGTGACTATAGGGAGCTGGGGATCACACACGAGTCCATAGGGCATCTCTAGGGGTTTGTGGGAGCCTGAGGGTATCTGTGGTATTAGAGGGGGTCAAATGGCATCTATGGTGGGTCAGGGGGCGTCTGTAGGGCCAGGGAGTCAACCATAGAGGTCTGGGCTTGGCAGAGGGCATTTAGGCCTCATGCACACGGACGTTTTTACAGCCACTTTTTTGAGCGTTTTTTGCAGCTTAAAGACGGCTGTCCATGTTAGTCTATGGCTTCATGCCCACCTAGGCGTTTTTGAGCTGCAAATGGCATAGGCGTTTTTAAGCTGTAAAAAAAACCCAGGACCAGTGCGTTCCCTGGCGCGGAGCTAGAGCTGTAAAAACGCGAATCGCTGGGAAAACGCGCAACATATTTTCTTTGTTTTCTGAGTGCTATAGCCAAGAGATGTTTCTTTAAAAAACGTGCAAAAACGCCAATGCAAAACGTGGTAAAAATCGCGTTTTTAATGCTGATTTTTCCAAGCGTCGGAGCTAGCTTTGCAGCCAGATTTTTAAAACGTCCGTGTGCATGAGCATTTATAGGGGCCAGGGTCACCCATAGAGGCCTATGGGGCACCAGAAGGCATTTAAAGGGCCAACTATAGGTGTCCACAGGGCATATACAGGTGTTTGTGGGAGCCAGAGGGTATCTGTGGTGTCAGAGACAGTCAATAAGGCATCCAGAGGTCAGAGGGGGCTGTAGCTTCAAGGGGAGTCTATAGGGGCACACAGAGGATCGTGGGCAGCTGTGCCTCTAACCGGGTCTCTATATATCGATGCGGGGGGAAGCCTAAAGGGGGATACAGGGATCAGAAACCATCTATGGTGTATCCATGGTGTTATGGGCCCAAACGTGGGTCACAGAACTTCTATGGGGTCAAAGATGTCCAGAGGGAGTCTATAAAGCAGGGATGTGCAATTAGCGGACCTCCAGCTGTTGCAGAACTACAAGTCCCATGAGACATAGCAAGACTCTGACAGCCACAAGCATGACACCCTGAGGCAGAGGCATGATGGGACTGGAGGTGAACTATTTGCATAACCCTGCTATGGGGCATACAGTATCTCACAAAAGTGAGTACACCCCTCACGTTTTTGTGAATATTTTATTATCTTTTCATGTGACAACACTGAAGAAATGACACTTGTCTACAATGTAGAGTAGTGAGTGTACAGCTTGTATAACTTTGCCCGAGAGGGTTAAAGCAGTGCTGGAAAATAATGGTGGCCACAAAAAATATTGACGCTTTGGGCCCAATTTTGGACATTTTCACTTAGGGGTGTACTCACTTTTGTTGCCAGTGGTTTAGACATGGTTTAGGCTGTGTGTTGAGTTATTTTGAGGGGACAGGAAATTTACACTGTTATACAAGCTGTACACTCACTACTTTACATTGTAGACAAGTGTCATTTCTTCAGTGTTGTCACATGAAAAGAGAATATTAAAAAAATAAAAAATAAATGAGGGGTGTACTCACTTTTGTGAGATATGGTATGTGGGATCTGATGGGTCTATAGTGACATATGAAGGTCAGAGGGGTTGATTTGGCCACACGGGGTGGAGAGGTTATAGGGAGTCTGTGAGGGCACACTGGTCAGATGACATCGATGGGTTCAAAAGGGGCAAACGGGACTATGGGGTTGCAGGATACCTATATGGGCAGAACAGGTCAGGGGTGGGGGGGGGGGGGGGGGGGGGGTGGCTATGAAGTCACAGGAAATCTGTTGGGTATAAGGAAGCCCATATGGACCCATGGGAGTCTATATGGTCCCTCTGATGGTATGTGTGGATCTATGGGGTGGTTCTTTGGACACTTGTGTGGCCATATAAAGTATAACAAGCTACACACATGAGGATATTTGGTGTCACATGTGAGGCATAGAACTTTAGGGTCTCACAGGTGTCTAGGGAAGTTGGGTGATAAATGGGGGAGGGGCAGAGGGAGTCTATGGAATCACAGGGGTATATCTAGAGTCGCATACAGGGGTCAGGTGGCATTTATGCGGGCACAGAGGTGAAGCCAGGTCTATCACACACGCTACGTGGTCCTTCAGGGACAATGTCTGGTTTAGGTGCCCTTGGTTGGCCAGGTGTCCCATTGGGTCCATGACATTGAATAATACAAATGTGGTGAACATTGGAGAGGAACGTAGCCTCCAGATCTGTCATCCTCAGTTTTCAGATTGTTGTGATTTCGGGGGATGGTACAGACGTGTCCGGATGTGAAGTGCACACGGTTAACCTTTTTGCTATTTTTGGAAACCAACAATGGGCCGCCTCCCAAGTTTCCTATAGAGAAGAAAGGGTGACGTTTGGAGGACAATGGCTCCACTCTTCCTTCCTGTGTTCATAAACCCCCCCCTCTCCCCTTCATACGTTCAGATTTCTTGTCCTTTGCTGTTGGTTGAAAGTCCTCATCTTCCTCCTCTACAGACATAAAGATCTTCCTGTTCTCGGCGACAACCGCCAACATTTTGATACATTGTGATGAGCTGTGGGAGGTCAATGTTGAGACTCTGCAGGCTTCTTGCATTGGTGTTGATGGTCCTCATAGCTCTGCATAGATGGTCAGATCTTCAGTAGAGGTCACAAGAGACCGACCAGTTGGCTTCCATGATGATGTCCAGATTGGGTGATGGTCTTGTAGCAGAAGGTCAGGAGATAAATGTCTCCCAATCTGGTTGTCTTTAGACGTAATGAGTGACAACTTGTCTCTTATTAAATATCTCATCGCTTTTGCTCTCCTGCTTGGATGTTGGCGCTGTCCACCTTCCCCCCCCCCCCCCCTCCCCTCCCATCTCCATTGATATAAACCTGTATGCCTGGCCAAGTGTACAGCTTTATGAAGTAGAATCAACTGTGTCTGAGGGCATCAATCAGATCAAGAAGAAATTCCAATGTTTGAAATGGATGGAGGAAACCCCTTATCATGGGCACAGCAGATGTACAGACCTGGGAACGCCTCATAATGGGCACAGCAGATGTACAGACCTGGGAACGCCTCATAATGGGCATGGTGGGAACGCCTCATAATGGGCATGGTGGGAACGCCTCATAATGGGCACAGCAGGTGTACGGACCCAGAAACTTGGCTCAGGGATGGTGGGAACCCCTCATAATGGGCACAGCAGTTGTACAGGGCTGGTGGAAACCCCTCGTGGGCATAGCAGGTGTACAGACCCAGGAATTCGGCACAGGGATGGTGAGAACCCCTCATAATGGGCACAGCAGATGTACAGGGCTGGTGGGAACCCCTCGTGGGCATAGCAGGGGTACAGACCCGGGAACTCTGCACAGGAATGGTGAGAACCCCACATAATGGGCACAGCAGATGTACAGACCTGGGAACCCAGCACAGGGATGGTGAGAACCCCACATAATGGGCACAGCAGTTGTACAGGGCTGGTGGGAACCCCTCGTGGGCATAGCAGGTGTACAGACCCAGGAACTCGGCACAGGGATGGTGAGAACCCCACATAATGGGCACAGCAGTTGTACAGGGCTGGTGGGAACCCCTCGTGGGCATAGCAGGGGTACAGACCCGGGAACTCTGCACAGGAATGGTGAGAACCCCACATAATGGGCACAGCAGATGTACAGACCTGGGAACTCAGCACGGGGATGGAGGGAACCCCTCATGGGCACAGCAGATGTACAGATGTGGGAACTCAGCACAGGGATGGTGAGAACCCCTCATAATGGGCACAGCGGGTGTACAGACCCAAAGATCTCAACATGTGCACCCTGAGAGATCTGGGAATTCGCTATGTGATTAAACCCTCTGGCATTACAAAAAATAAATCTATGATTTTAAAGTGGTTGTAAACCCTTACAAACCACTTTGACCTATGGGTAAGCCTAGATTAAGGCTTACCTGTAGGTCCAAGAAATATCTCCTAAACCTATATGGTTTAGGAGATATTTGCCAAAAGACAGGCACTGCTGTCTACAGCGCATGCGCACTGAGCGCGCCGCTGTTAACGGCTATATGCCGTGAGTGGCGGCCCCCGTGCGCATGCGCGGGAGTGACGTCATCGTGGCTCAGTCGAATGACAGTGCCGGAGCAGCGAGACCCCACCAAGAAGATGGAGGCTCAGTACACAAGGGGACAGCGGTGACTTCGCTGGCTCCTGTGTCAGGTAAGTGACACATAATGGACTACTATGCGATGCGATGCGATGCGATGCCTAGTAGTCCATTATGCTTTACCTTTACAGGGAATCAAAGAGGAAGTAAACTCATCAGGGTTTACTTCCTCTTTAAAGGAACAGACAGTTTGTGGGGATTTCACACATACTTTTCTCCTGAGTAGATTAGCGCCCCCCCCCCCCCCCCCCCCCCATTGTATACGGCCTTGTACGGCATTCTCATGTGTCGGGACTTTGGGCTTATTCTGCCATGTGATCTGGTCTGCTATCAATGCTCTCCTATGGGTCTGGTGACACGGGGTGTGTGTCCCTGGGTGATTGTGCAATGCCGCCTCGCATGGTAATCTATCTCCGTCTGAACTGTGACTTGGCACTTTTTAGTCCTGACACAAGAAAAACACAAGAATAACAAAACATGCAAGAAAAACTTTCTGTGCTGCCAACAGTGATCAGTCTACTTCACCCTCCTATGGATTAGATGGGAGGCGGTGATATTTTTTTGTTGCAGGGTCTTTTTTCACATTTACTTTAAGTGTTTGTCTATCATTGATGTGCGTTCTCATGCATGTTGAGAGGCGTCAAATATTTGCTAAATTCTACTTGCTAATATTACCAATGTAAGTGCGGTCATGTGGATTTCATGTGTAGAATTTTTTTTTTGATGTGTGTGTGTCTATGTGTGTGTGTGTCTATGTGTGTGTGTGTCTATGTGTGTGTGTGTGTGTGTGTGTCTATGTGTGTGTGTGTGTGTGTGTGTCTATGTGTGTGTGTGTGTGTGTGTGTATTGTTATATATATATATATATATATATATATATATATATATATATATATATATATATATAAAATATATATTACACATACACACATATACTATACATATACATACACACATGCATGCATACATATTATACACACACGCATGCATACATATTATACACACACGCATCAAAAAAAATTCTACACATGACCGCACTTGTGTGCAGAGATTTCAAACAAACTTCTTTCACGTAATAAAATAAAAACTGCAGATTTGACCAACTACCACCAAAATAAAGTTCTAATTGTGTGGGGAAATTTGGGTACAGTGTTGCGTGACTTTGCAATTACCAGTTAAAGTAATGCAGCACCGAATAGCAAAAAAAATGGCCTGGTCATGAAGGGGTAAAACCTTCCAGAGATCAAGTGGTTATAAACCTTGATCAAGAGAAATGGAAAGATAAAAGTAAATGTGTATAAACATTGAGAGATCTAAAATGGAGAGCTACATGTTCATAGATATTGTTTTAGCTCTCTGTGTTTCTAAACGTTGTGTGCCTTTTTTTTTTTTTTTTCTGAACAATGTTTATATAAACACTGTGGTAGCCAGTTTATTTGACAGCAGCAACAACGTATTAAATATTCTTGCATATAAAACATTTTCTTCCTACTTGCTGAATAAACATTGTAGCAATCAATTACAACCAATTCCAGTTCACTTTTGTGAAGCCACGCCCGGTAGAAGGTGGATTCTGGTTTCTCTGTTTTTTTGCAATTTTCTGTAGAATAGGCCTGCGGTGTCCCCTGATGTTGGTCCAGAATATTATCTCTAGCTTATATTTAATGTATTTATTTTTTTTCTCATTTATCCTTGCAGGGGTTAAGAGCTACTCTAACTGGCCCACCATCCCGCAAGTGTATCTGAATGGGGAGTTCGTCGGAGGCTGCGACATTCTTCTCCAAATGCACCAGAACGGAGACCTGGTGGAAGAGCTGAAAAAGCTGGGCATTCGTTCCGCACTGCTGGATGCGCAGCCAAGTCAGGAGAGGAAGTAACGGAGAAGGCCGTGTTGTGTGGACTGTTTATCCAGAGCCAAGGCCTGTGCACACCGGAGAAGCCTTATTTATCACCATGAACTGTTGTACCTATTCTGTATTGTCCGCTTGTGTAATAGAAGATCTGTGAATGGCACCAAGCCACTTATCGCCGCCCTAGTGGATTTGTGGTTTATAACGGGCGGCGCTCTATCCGTGTAATATAGTCAGATGATGACCACTGTTCTAGAGAGAGATGCATTTATATTGATAGAATGTGACACCCTAATAAAATATTTACTTCCATAGAAGGAAAATCCTCTGGCTTCATCTTTTTTTTACTTTTTGCTTTGAAAGCTGTATGTGGACAATCTACTTCATATTTATCACCTTGCCATTGATTATCTTGGTGGTTCCAGATTACCCAGAGATGGAGCAAAATGAGGCTGGCCCTTGCCTAACTGGCTGATTTTTTTGTTTTTCAATCCATCTATGGTTGGCTTTAGAGTCCTAGCTGACGATGCAACAGCTATAGGAGCCTGAGGGGGAGGGGGCATTGGGATGTTTTCATTTCTCTATGGTCTACATCTACTTCAACCAGTGGTGTAACAAACATTTGCAGCTCCTGCAGCTGTTATGGGGCCTGGGCTGGAAGGGGACCCCCACTGGGACCAAACCTGGTCTATGTGCACCCTATTCTGTGATGCAGCA